>NW_026888978.1:0-122997 GCF_032173495.1 Musca vetustissima
ATTTTTAGATTTCGCACAATGGGCATCGATGATAACTTTTCAAATTTTACTAATATGAATTTTTTTTAAAAAAATCCAAAATGGATTTTTATAAAATATGCATTTTCTGAAAGTACACCTAGTGGGCTTTCCAATGCCGGGTTCCATATAGCGGTAACATTTTTAGTTTTCGCACAGTGGGTCATTGAATTTTGATCCCTTAAAATTATTCAATTTTTAAAAAAAAATTAATTTAAAAAAATTTCCAAAATGGATTTTTATGAATTATGCATTTTCTGAAAGTACACCTAGTGGGCTTTCAAATGCCGGGTTCCATAGTGCGGTAACATTTTTAGATTTCGCACAATGGGCATCGATGATAACTTTTCAAATTTTACTAATATGAATTTTTTTAAAAAAATCCAAAATGGATTTTTATAAAATATGCATTTTCTGAAAGTACACCTAGTGGGCTTTCCAATGCCGGGTTCCATATAGCGGTAACATTTTTAGTTTTCGCACAGTGGGTCATTGAATTTTGATCCCTTAAAATTATTCAATTTTAAAAAAAAAAAATAATTTAAAAAAATTTCCAAAATGGATTTTTATGAATTATGCATTTTCTGAAAGTTAAAAAAATTTCACAAAATGGATTTTTATGATTTTTATAAAATTATGCATTTTCGCACTGGGTCATTGAATTTTGATCCCTTAAAATTATTCAATTTTTTAAAAAAAATTAATTTAAAAAAATTTCCAAAATGGATTTTTATGAATTATGCATTTTCTGAAAGTACACCTAGTGGGCTTTCAAATGCCGGGTTCCATAGTGCGGTAACATTTTTAGATTTCGCACAATGGGCATCGATGATAACTTTTCAAATTTTACTAATATGAATTTTTTTAAAAAAATCCAAAATGGATTTTTATAAAATATGCATTTTCTGAAAGTACACCTAGTGGGCTTTCCAATGCCGGGTTCCATATAGCGGTAACATTTTTAGTTTTCGCACAGTGGGTCATTGAATTTTGATCCCTTAAAATTATTCAATTTTTTAAAAAAAATTAATTTAAAAAAATTTCCAAAATGGATTTTTATGAATTATGCATTTTCTGAAAGTACACCTAGTGGGCTTTCAAATGCCGGGTTCCATAGTGCGGTAACATTTTTAGATTTCGCACAATGGGCATCGATGATAACTTTTCAAATTTTACTAATATGAATTTTTTTAAAAAAATCCAAAATGGATTTTTATAAAATATGCATTTTCTGAAAGTACACCTAGTGGGCTTTCCAATGCCGGGTTCCATATAGCGGTAACATTTTTAGTTTTCGCACAGTGGGTCATTGAATTTTGATCCCTTAAAATTCGCACAGTGGGTCATTGAATTTTGATCCCTTAAAATTATTCAATTTTTTAAAAAAAATTAATTTAAAAAAATTTCCAAAATGGATTTTTATGAATTATGCATTTTCTGAAAGTACACCTAGTGGGCTTTCAAATGCCGGGTTCCATAGTGCGGTAACATTTTTAGATTTCGCACAATGGGCATCGATGATAACTTTTCAAATTTTACTAATATGAATTTTTTTAAAAAAATCCAAAATGGATTTTTATAAAATATGCATTTTCTGAAAGTACACCTAGTGGGCTTTCCAATGCCGGGTTCCATATAGCGGTAACATTTTTAGTTTTCGCACAGTGGGTCATTGAATTTTGATCCCTTAAAATTATTCAATTTTTTAAAAAAAAAATAATTTAAAAAAATTTCCAAAATGGATTTTTATGAATTATGCATTTTCTGAAAGTACACCTAGTGGGCTTTCAAATGCCGGGTTCCATAGTGCGGTAACATTTTTAGATTTCGCACAATGGGCATCGATGATAACTTTTCAAATTTTACTAATATGATTTTTTTTAAAAAAATCCAAAATGGATTTTTATAAAATATGCATTTTCTGAAAGTACACCTAGTGGGCTTTCAAATGCCGGGTTCCATAGTGCGGTAACATTTTTAGATTTCGCACAATGGGCATCGATGATAACTTTTCAAATTTTACTAATATGAATTTTTTTAAAAAAATCCAAAATGGATTTTTATAAAATATGCATTTTCTGAAAGTACACCTAGTGGGCTTTCCAATGCCGGGTTCCATATAGCGGTAACATTTTTAGTTTTCGCACAGTGGGTCATTGAATTTTGATCCCTTAAAATTATTCAATTTTTAAAAAAAAATAATTTAAAAAAATTTCCAAAATGGATTTTTATGAATTTCCAGTACACCTAGTGGGCTTTCAAATGCCGGGTTCCATAGTGCGGTAACATTTTTAGATTTCGCACAATGGGCATTGATGAAAATTTTTCAAATTTTACTAATATGATTTTTTTTTTAAAAAATCCAAAATGGATTTTTATAAAATATGCATTTTCTGAAAGTACACCTAGTGGGCTTTCCAATGCCGGGTTCCATATAGCGGTAACATTTTTAGTTTTCGCACAGTGGGTCATTGAATTTTGATCCCTTAAAATTATTCAATTTTTTAAAAAAAATTAATTTAAAAAAATTTCCAAAATGGATTTTTATGAATTATGCATTTTCTGAAAGTACAGCTAGTGGACTTTCAAATGCCGGGTTCCATAGTGCGGTAACATTTTTAGATTTCGCACAATGGGCATCGATGATAACTTTTCAAATTTTACTAATATGAATTTTTTTAAAAAAATCCAAAATGGATTTTTATAAAATATGCATTTTCTGAAAGTACACCTAGTGGGCTTTCCAATGCCGGGTTCCATATAGCGGTAACATTTTTAGTTTTCGCACAGTGGGTCATTGAATTTTGATCCCTTAAAATTATTCAATTTTTTAAAAAAAATTAATTTAAAAAAATTTCCAAAATGGATTTTTATGAATTATGCATTTTCTGAAAGTACACCTAGTGGGCTTTCAAATGCCGGGTTCCATAGTGCGGTAACATTTTTAGATTTCGCACAATGGGCATCGATGATAACTTTTCAAATTTTAGTAATATCTATTTTTATTCAATAAAACCAAGATTTATTTTTTCAGTTAAAGCGGTTTTAAATAGCTTTTGGATTTGCCTTTCCGGGAGTACCAATATTTTGCCTGTTTTATTTATATTTATTGCTCAATTGGTCATTGAATTGTTATAAAAACGATTTTAACATCTGTTATACTGAACTGAAATCTGTTATACGTGTCTTTGCTAAATTTGGTGGATTGAGTCTTTGCTAGTTAAAATCGATTTTATCTTCACGCACATCGTTTCATATATGTTTATGTAAATCTGTGTGCGTACTAAATCGAATTGTAATCTGGTTTTAGCATACATTTACTCCAATAATATTATTCAAGTGGTATTATCTCTATGATATTGACATTATTGTTTGTAAAGTAAAGTTTTTAAAAATTGTGATGTATTTTATCCAGAGCAAAATAAATAATCGAAGCTACAACTCAAACAAATATAAAAAAATATATCATTCTGTGCTGAATTAAACAACAATAACAAACCCTTGAAATAGTTAATATAACAGAGCAATAAAAAAATATTCAAACAACATATTTGTTAGATCATTGAACTTTTTAATTAATCTGTTGGATATGTGTGAACAACAAGTTCAAAACCAATCAGCCATTACAAAAGAGGAAACTATTTATTCATTATTCACACACACACAACACCTCTCTTTTGATTTCAAACTTTTTCTCGCTTTGAAACAAAAGAAGCCATAGTATATAGAAGTTCTAGTGAACTTTGAACAAAGGATTCCGGCATTTTTTGTTGGTGTTATATTCTCTACAAACGAAGTAGCAGTTGTGTGTTAAGGAGAAAATGAAAAAAATCGACTGTGTATGTGTGCGTTCAACAATTAAGACAACCATGACGTATGAGCAATATCCGTTGTCGTATTAATCATACGCCCCAAGGATAGGACAACATTCAACAAGAAATACGTTGACATATATTTTACGGTTGCTGTTGTTCGTGTTCACTGTTTTGTTTGTTTTTCATATTAAAAACACACTATTTTTTATTTTCGTTTGTTTTGCTGTTCTGTTTGCTTGCCTGCCTGCCTGCATTTATCACAACTCCAGCTTTTTCTTCTCTGTGGGGAAACAGTCGACGGGCGTGGTACTCCAATTGCAGTGCCACCAACATCAGTTCATTAAACTTTTTGCCCAGTCGCCTACATTTGCATCGTTGCACAAAAAAAAATCTGAAATTTCTTTTCATCTATTCTCTAGGTATATAGAGTTGCGGGTTGTTTGTTGGTGTGTTGTTAACAGCAGCAGCGTTAACAATTGGGTTTATATACATAAATATTTTACTGTGGTTTTAAGTTTTTTTTTTGTACACTACCATAAATATGTCTGACTGCTTCAAAAGACTTCACATAGAATTATTCGTCGGAGTCGGGAAAAAATTCTATGTCGATTTAGTTAGGTCCGTCTGTTGAAATTACGATTGAGATCACAAAATTTAGGATAGTGTTTTGATATTTTCCTCGAACATTGTTATTATTTCTAGGAAATTTGGTTTACAGTCCCAAATATTTGATATAGCACCCATTTCGTTTTTTTAATTGTTTTAGCCGTATTATCCATTCTGAATTGCAACAATTTTACACTCCCGGTTCATGTAGCGTTAGAAAGATATTTGCAGAATATTTATACCCTACACAACTATGTTGTCAGGGTATTATAGCTTTGTTCAACCCCAAAAGTTTGTAACGCCGCGAAATATTGGTCCTAGACCCACCTTTAAGTATACCGAACGTCGTATCTCGACTAGCTGAGTTGATCTAGAAATGTGTGTCCGTCCGTCCGTTTGTCCATTATAATTTGTAAACACGATACAGGACACAGTTATGGACCAATCTTCACGAAATTTTGCATGTAGGATGGGTTCTGGCCAATGAAGACCCCTATTGTTTTTGGAAAAGATCGGTTAATATTTAGGGGATGAAATGGACCAAATACCTACTTTTTGTCGTTTTTTCTGGTCGCTCCAGAGGCCGCAGTTATGGCCCAAACATCTCGAATTTTTACATGGAGAAGGGGATTGGACCAAAGAAAAAGCATACCTGTTTTGATAAATATCGGTCAATATTTAGCGGCTTAAATGGACACTGAATTTTGTGTGAAAAATTACAAAATTTGTATTCTATAGCGTATATATTTACTCCTGAAGGACAAAGAACCGAGAAGTTGATAGTATATCCAAGAGGAGTGGTTGGCCTTTAAATTGATATCAATTATATTGTCGTATATACTCGGATGTGGGAGTTACACGTAAATATTTACAGGTGCTTACGTATACAGATATTATTTAATAAACCATTACCACACTAGAGGGCGGAAATATAGCGCTGATCGCTTTGAAATTTTCCATGAGATCCCAGTTATGCTCAAGTACATCGCCTATAATTTTCAGTGAAGATCCGATAATAATTTTGGGATGAAATGGACCGAAAACTTAATTTGTTCGTGTTTTTTTTCGAGTCGATCTATAGGCCACAATTGAAAGCCCAACATCACAACATAACCCACGGTAAAGAGAATCTAGACAAGTGCAGCCCTCGTCTATTGAATATTAGAAATATTTGTTGACATCTAGTCTGTCAAGAGGGTGCAAATATCGCGAAATATTGCCAAAGCTCAGAATATACAACCACATAAAGTTAGATTTTCGTGGAAGTTGTGTAGGGTATCATATGATCGACTCCGTTCAACTATACTACTCCGCTCACTGGTTTTGATTTTTACATAGCCCCATATAAAAGTCCCAATTAATGTTCGGTATTTTGAATGTTATAGACGAATAAATGTCCACCCACTTTTAATAATTTAAAGGTTTTAGCTGTATTATTCATAAGAAGTGGCTGTAATATAGCATTCCGGTCTTGGGGAGGCTGAAAACGCATTTGAAAGAAATTTTGGATATATGTCGATGTTATGAAAAAGCCCCCATATAAGTGTCTCGCCCTTTTTCGGTATTTTGAAGGTTTTAGTAGCATATTATCCACCGAAGTGGCTGAAATTTGGCATCTGGCTTCTTGAAGGGTTCGAACTATCTTTCCAGAAAAGTGGCAGTAATTTGGCAGTAATTTTGTTATGTGATTCAATGTTTCGACATAGCTCCAATATAAAAGTCCCGATCAATGTTCGATATTTTGAATGTTATTGAATAAAGTTTTTGCTGATTTTTTTATATAAGTCCCTATTTCATATATAGATACCTTACCATTTTCCATACATTAGACGCATTTCCCAGCCGAAGTGTCTGTAATATTGTAATAATAGACCAGCACGATTTTCTGCATTTTCCAAGTGAAGGGGCAAAAAAACATATTTATGGAATACGTTTGATGTCGATATAATTTGAAATAATTTCCATAATTCTGTATTTTTTAATTTATATTCCCATTCGTCAGTTAAAGTAACTGTAATTCGGCATTCTGTTCTCGAGGAGGGCGAGAAATTTGGTCATAACCCAGAATCGTCCCGACCCATTACCTGCATATTAAACGTTATAGTGGTTGTAATTTATAAAAAAAAAAACGTTTGCCCAGCAAGCAAAAAACGAAACAAAGAAATTTTTGAAGCCACTCTCTATGCTGAAAGTTATAAAAAGTTAGGTCTGCTTGAACTCAGAAAGTATACCCTCTATTATTTTCATGATCCAGAATTCCATCGAAAGTCCGCCTTGTCATATGAGGTCCATTTCTACTCCCATGGCAAAGGAAGTCTGTTGCATGTAGTGTTTAGAAAACCATTAAGTTATTGTTTAGAAGCCTCTCTATTATTAAAATTAGCCCGGTATATACTACGGCAAGGTCATTGGGCCTTACTTTTCAATGAGATTGGATCAACATTGTAAATGTAAACGGTAAATTTTTAAATATTTTTAATGGTCAGATTTGTATGGTACTGATCAAGTCATCGTGTCACCCAAGCAACGAAACCATTACTATTTTAAGGGAAATGTTCGGACCGTATTACCTCTCAATGAGAAGGTCACAATTGGCCATCGAGAAATCGCAATATAATACCTAGAAATTTATTTTTAGGGTCACATGAAAGAAACGGTCGATTCAGTACCTTCTTAGGTTATCGAGAACATAAAGCATTCATTCTGGGTTTTGCTTATGCAAAATTTGATAAAAATGTTTTGGTTCTTAAAGGGACCCCCCATTCTCGGTGTCCAAAAAAAATTTTTTTTTTATTTAATTCGAAACTATCTAGAATCCTTATTCTAGAATTTCCCTACAAAATTTCAAGTGAAAAACTCAAGAACTCTTGAAGGTGTAGCCGATTTATTGTGTCAGGATCAAGTGACGGCAAGAGTGATTCTCAAACTTAAAACGCATTTTTCTCGAAACATTGTTTTACGAATGGCGGGCACGATAACTCAAAAACTAATAATCCAAATTTTGACACGTTTCTCTGGGAGTGTATAGCTCTCGTATGAAATAGGATAAAGCCAATCGGTGAAGATCTTCCTTATTTGTTAACTAAGTTTGTATTCAAAAATAGGCGATTTTCCAAAACATTTGTGCGAAGTCAATAATCCTAGTTCATACGAGAGCCAGACATGTACTCTTTCTAACACCGTTGGAGTTTTCGGATTCCGATGTTCCAGTGAGGAGTTATCATGCCCGCCATCAAAAGATAGATCATGGTGGTCATTTGGCAGATCTGAATTTCTTAGACATATTTTTGGAATATCAAAATATCAACACTTATTGGTTATAATTTGCACATTAAATTCATTACATCGGTCATTTTATTCTTGTCCTACTGTATTTTTAATATATACACGTATTATAGTTTTTTTTGTATTTTCTATTGAATGGAGTTTTATATACAAAAAAATACCACAACTTTTTTCTGCCTCTCTTCTGGCATTTAGAAAAAAATAACTCCAACTTCACGAAATTTTGTATTATACCGACGACGACGTTCTGGTCGTCATATAAATAGGATATCTCTAAATATGTTCTTCATTCAACAACAACAGCCAACTATTTGAAATCTGTGTGAATCTGTTTTTTTCTATTTTTTGGTTTTCGTTTTTGTTGGTGAGTGGTTTTGATAGAGACAAGCAAATGAATGAATGAACGAACGTATATGCGGCAATACAAATATCTCAAAGCATTTGGTTTTGTCTTGTTGTAGTTGTTGTTCTAGCTGTTAAAGTTTGATTCACAATGAACAAATGTGCATTTGAATGGAAGAAGTTAGATAAAAAGGGAGCAAATTTAAAATTATAATTTTTACTATAAATTTTAAGGCAGCGATGGTTTTAAAAATGGGGAAGATGTGTATATAAGTCGGATGTTAGGAGGTGGTTGCAATATGAAGTTTTTTTTTTTATATTTTTGGGATTTACTTTTCTACAGACTCTGTATATTTCATGAAGTGTCCATATATGTATATTTTGGAAAATTTGAAGTCTATTTACAACCATTTAGATCTTGAAGTGTCAAATCTAAGAGTAAGTCCTCCAAAACGTCCTCAAAAAAAAAAAAAAAGAAAATAAAAAATCTATATTGTTTTAAAAATAAAGGATCCAATCCATTCCATTATCCGCTTTTATGGAAAATTTAAATATTGTTACGTTACCGTAGCATAGAACTCGCAAATATGATTTATGCGACCACACGCTGGAATAAGCTTCATAAAACGGTTCCGATGGTTTCGATATTAGAAGGTTCTAACAGCATTTGACAACCAAAATGACTACAATTTTGAATTCCGGGCTCTTGAAGGATGAAGAATAAATAAATAAATTTCCTTCTCCATTTGAAGTGTTTTAAAATTTTACAAATTTGTTTTCTCACTTTCTAATGCCTTTTACAATGTAGGTCCATTTCCACATAAACACCAAATAAGGGTTATGACCGATATTATGTAGCTTAGATGTACGCCGTATGGTGAGAGTATAAAATGTCCACTATTTTCATTACACCCTCCACCACAAGGCAACATCGAAGACACCGCTCATTTTCTGCAAGAGAGGCATAACTCAAAAAACGTGATTTTCGAATTAATGATGCGCGATTGTTCGCTATAATAACACTCATGTGGTGTAAAAAATGCATGTGAATATCTCTTACACACTCTAATTGAGAAGCTGTAGAAGTTCTTCTGTCCCATATAAAGTGTGAGTGAATTGAAAACTTAAAACGCTTTTCCTGCAGAACCGTGTTTTTGAGTAATGCCTGTCTTGCAGCAAATGAGCGATATATTCTTGAAATACTATGTCGATTTATGCGTGTCCGTCCATCTCGGACGGACTGAATCTGTTGAAATCACAGTAGAGCTTTGAAATCTTACACATACATTAATATTACTCCTAGGATGTTTGATATTGAAAATGGAATGAATAGGCCCATGTTTTGATATAACCCTCATATAACGGTTCCCAAAATATTTGGTTTTTTGGCACGTTTTTCAACCGATTCAGCTGTAATTTTGGTCCAATTTTTAGGATAGCGCCGATATAACGGTATCCTAAACATGTTGGTATTTTTGGGGAGTTTGTGCACGTTTCTCAGTCGAATTTATTGTTATTTGATATTTTAGGTTCTCATGAGGTAACTCATCCTCCCACCAAAAATGATAAATTTTGGTCCACTTTTTAAGATTGCCCCCATATGACGGTACCTTTAAAATTTCGATATTTTTTGTGGTGTTTGGGCTCGTAATTTGGTCTTTTTACAAAATTGTCCAATGAACATTTTTAAATATTGGTCCACGTTTTAAGATAGCCCCCATATAACGGCATCTCCCCAATTGTGGTATTTTAAGGAGTATGTGCACGTTTTTCAATCGAATTGGCTGTTAGTTGGTATTTTAGGCTCTTATGTGGTAAGACATCCTTCCGCCAAAAATTATTCATTTTTTGTTATTTGGTACTTTGGTTTCTCATGAGGTAACAGAACCGAACCACCAAAAATTATCAATTTTCATTCACTTTTAAAGAGTGTCTCCATATGACGGTAGCTTCAAAATTTCGGTATTATTTGTGAAGTTTGTGCACGTTTTCAATGGAACAGACAAAAATTATCAAATTTGGTCGACTTTTTAGGATTACTACCAGTTTTTGGCCCAAGGACCCTATTGAATCCTATTGAAATTGGAGAAAATCGGTTCAGATTTAGATATAGCTCCCATATATATTTTCGTCCAATTTTATGTGAATAAACTCCCAATATTTGTCCGATTGGGACAACATTTTGCACAGCGTACTAAATTATGTTCAGACTGAGGTCTGTAAAGTTTTGTGGAAATAGGTTCAGATTTTGATATAGCTCTCATATATAGTTTCGTGCGATTTTATGTGTATGATGCACCAAACTCCCAATATTTGTCCGATTTTAGATAAACCGCAACCGTTGTATATATCTCTCATATATAATTTTTCTCTATTTCATACAAAGAACCAAGACTGTCCGTATGACGTGCAATTTTTTATTGATTTAAGAATGGTATGAGTATGGGTTTTTTAATTGGTTCAGATATCTATGCAGATCACACATTTAATTTCGCTCGATTCCATCTCAATTGTCCTCCACAGATACAATGTTTTTTTTTTGTATCTACAGAATATTATATATATTAACATGTCCTGCATGTACCCAAAGTGGTGAAGGTTATCATATAGTCGGCCCGTCCGACTTTTGGACTATCCTTACTGGTTTTAATTTAATTTGAACCTATAACTTCTAAAGAACGTTTTCTCAAAATGTCAAGTGAAAGTCTTAACTAAACTTGAAGAAAGGTGGCATCGAAACCTTTCTTGAAGTCGATGAACAGTAGATACAGGGATTATGCTTTTCTATGTTCTATTATGATCCGTAGGTATTGGCCTGGCCCATACATCTTCTATTTGGTCTGAAGTCATCTTGATCATCTCTCAGAATGTTTTCTACTTGCCTTTCATTTTTATAGACTGACAGGTTTTCAACAATTTCAAAGTTCTGCACCACATACGGCAATTTGCTGGAATGATATCTCCAAAAGAAACTTCATTCAATAATCATTTCGTTATTATCCCAACCTGTTCCACTTTATCGCCAAATCCCATATGTATCTCAAACACGCACGCACACACACATCATGTCTTAGGCTCCATTTTTGTGGTTCTCATTAGACTTCTTCCGCCGAGTAACATCGACAAAGGCATCAGCACTAAAATTGCTTGTCTGATTTTCCACAGAAATGAACAATTTTGCAGTGAAACGTATGATGACGACGATGATGTTGTAGGAGTAGAAACAATTTAGGATGGCGCCGCCATTCGGAGTATTAACACACAAATGTGTTGTACAAAGGAAGCACAACAACAAAAACAAAAAAGAGTAACTCCCAGCACAACTAACCGCAAAAACCGCATAGAAGCGTTGAGCTGCCATGTAAAACCGAAGATGCCTTCAAAGATGTTAGGAGGGTTTTAGTGGTAGTAGTGGTGGTGGTGATGTTGATGTTGTTGTTCTTAAATCTGGTGACGATGCTTTTGTTGCTGCCAATGTTAGTAGTTGTGTTGTGCAGCGCCTTGTTTACCGGAACAAATGAAAACTTTAATGTTCTTTTAACGTGTAGGGTTTATTGTTGTTACCATTTTGAAGAAGAAGTTTGAAAATGAAATGGGAAAACATTGTGAACATATTATGAACAATTTTCTCTTCGTTTATTTTTTTCTTTTTCGCTCTCTCCATTCAATTTAATTCGAAGTTAGAAGTACTCGTACAAATGTTGCTGATTTACATGCACTTAAACACAGACAAAATGCCACTCAAGGCCCATAATATTTGACCCATATTTCTTGCCCAATTAACTTTAATGAAAAAGCAAGTCTCTCTCTCTATTTGCTTCGCCAAAAAGAAAATTGAATTTTAATTTTGTCGAAAATGGTTTTTAAAAGCACATTACCATAAATCTAATAAAAATTTGTTTGCTAATGAGCAATGGCTGAGGATTTGGGTAAGTGGTGTGGAATGTGATTTAGGATAATGGTTTTGTTTGTGTTTGGGGGGAGAGGAGAAAGAAAAATAAATGCAATGAATTTAATTAAAATTTAAAATTTGGATTTTGAGTGTTAATTACTGGGATTTATGTAAAAAAATTAGGCAGAACAACAAGGGAAAGAAAGTGAACCCAAAACATAAAGAAAATAATAAGAAAGAAAAGTGAAGTAATTAAAAGCGGTTATATTAAATTTATATATTGGTTTGTTTACATATAAGATTATATACGTTGAGCCTATGAACTATGAACGATTTTGAAAATGGCCACATTTTCTGGGAATGGTACCAGAGCATAGCTGTTATGAAACCTTTCATGACCCTTTGAAGTATATCTGGTTAGTTGCGAACTGTGATCACCAAGGCGACATGGTCAAATTTTGTTTAGAAATTTTGGCACATAAAAGAAAATATGAACCAAAATTGAATCGACCAGTTTTGGGCTCAATTTACTAAACATTTAGAATGGAAAATCGGGGAATTTGTAACACATGGTCGTTCATTCACAATTCCGGGAAATTGTCACATTTATTGTTGACGATTGGTTAAGAGTTAAAATCTTTGTTATAAGGTGGAATGTGTATTAATGCTGTTATTGTAAAGTTCCTAGATGTATTATCCAAGTATAATGGCTGTAATTGGCATAAACATATATCCATAGGACCTCCAGCAAAAGTATGAATCTATACCACCGCATACCTTCAATGAAATGGTATCACCAGACTTTTATACCCTACACAAGGGTGTCAGGGTGTTATAGTTATCCCAAGACTTTGTTACGCCGCGAAATATTGGTCCTAGACCAACATTTTAGTATACCGATCGTCATATCGCTCATTTGCTCAAAACAAAAAAAAAAAAAAAAAAAGGCTTTGCAGAAAATTCGTTTTATGTTTTCAATTTACTCACACTTTATATGGGACAGAGGAACAGTTCTCAATTAGAGTGTGTAAGAGATATTCATACGAATTTTTTTAAACAACATGAGTTCTGTTATATGCCTCTCTTGCAGCAAATGAGCGATATCTCTGTCCAGTTGTGGAGATGATCGAATAATATTTAGAGGATAAACATTTTACACGAAGAAAGTGATCTGACCAAGGATAAATTAAAAATTTTTCATTCTATGGCGTGTATATTAACTCCTGAAGGACATAGACGGTAGAAGTTAACAGTATATCCAAGAGGAGTGGTTCGAGTTTAACTTAAAGCCAATTACATTAATGTACGTACTAGGACGTGGGAGTTATACGATAATATTTACATTCTGATATTCTGATATTTTTAATATTACCATTACCACACTAGAGGCCATCACTTTCGCACAGATCGCTTTTCAGTTTTATGTGAAGTTCCGGGTATAGTCAAGGACGACGCTTATAATTTTACATCACATCACACGGGGACGGGAACCTGGCCAACAAATTAGAAGATAATGTTCGGCCATTGTTTACATATCATTTCGTAGAAATTCAAGATGGGAAAACAAGATTCGGAAAATATGCCGGGTTAAGAAAGATGATCCGTTGACTTCTAATCAGTCAAGAAATATTGTCCAGGCTCTGAAGGTAAATCCGCAGAAAGTTAGAGTTTCGTGGTAGGGTATCATATCAGGGATGCGAAATGAAATTATTAAAATTGTACTGGCTTTCAATAAAAAGTGTACTTTTTTCAGTTCGATTGTACTTTTTATATATATTTTTAATAAAATTCTTATTGTTATTAACAATTAATAAAAACACACATTAAGAAATCATTTTTATATATACATAAAATAAATGAAAACTTAAAAACACCTCCATAAGTATACTGACAGATACTTGAAATGAAAATATAGGGATCATACCAAAAAGTGAACCTATACCGATAATTCTACAAACCGGTTTATGTAAACAATTGTGTACACCAAATACAAATTTCAGCAATTTGTAATGAAAACCGCAAAGCGTGGACTTATACTAATAACGCATGGAATATACAATCCTCAAACTACTGCAATTTAGATAACATAGTGTAGGAATTAGCGAATATTTGGGGTTATACATATATTATTGAAACCCAATATTTTAGTTATGTATGTATCTCAATTCTTCCCTTCAGGAATTATAATTTTATGGAGAAGATGCCGGAATCCTACCGACATACATGAAATACAAATTTCAATTTACAACAAAGTCTTAGAACACGACCCAAAACGCGGAACAAATCGGATAACTATTTTAATATAAAAAGGGGGTTATATGGGGACTACCCCTAATAGGGGACGAATACAAAAAACCAAATTTCAGCGAATTCGGTTGAAAAACGCGCTCAAAAACCCCAAAATACCGAAATTGGGGATGCTCTTATATTGGGGCTACCCGAAAAAGTGGACCGATATTTATAATTTTTAGTGGCGACATTTGGTACCCAAAAAGAACCCAGTGTACCATATTGGGCTGTACCCTTATGTGGGGGCTATGCCTAAACGTGGACCGATATAACCCATTTTCGAAAATTTTAAGGATCTATCTCAATTCCTTCAGAAGATAGCGTGATTACAACAGACGGACGGGCTAGATCGTCTTAGAATTTTACCCTGATCAATACTTATTGAAAATTTCGATGAGTTAAAAAATGGAATGACAAAATTAATATATCCTCCACACTATGGTGGAGGATATAAAAAGGGTTTGAAAATTCTGAAATAATAAAAGAGAACCTTAACTTTTGGGAATCAGCTTCGAAAGTGATTCCCACTGCGCCAAAATTGTTCCAACAACTTCTTGACGTGAAAGCCATCGAATTGTTGAGTGATTAAAAACAACATGAATATCTGTACCGAATTATTCCTGAAACATTGAAAAATCATCTCTCTCATAGAACAGTTACAGAAATAATAATTAATTAATATTAATATCTTCACTGAATTTATCAATCGGGAATACTGAATTTGAATCGGCATAGGACACTACGTTTAAACGATGGCAAATTCATCCATTCGTAACGACAGCGGGAGATGGCGATTCATTCCACTTATAATACTTTTAAGTGAGAATAATTTGATACAATTTAGAAATAGTGCTAAATATGTCATTGGGGTGCTATTGTATTTTTGACTTCCAAATAGTGCTAAAATTAGTACAATTGTACCAACTTTTGCATCCCTGTATCATATGGTCGGTTCTATCCGACTATACAGCTCCGCGCACAAGTTTTTTTTTTATTTTTTGCATTTCCATAGTGGAATTGCCCTGAAATAAGGGCAAGGTATATCTTCCACTAGGCCGAAAAAGACGATTTATGTATCAATTAGTTTGCTCTCGACCGGCACAATTGGACAAAGAAATTTGGAAAAATACATTACGCGGCGATTTATGTATCGATTAGTTTTTGGGTCTTCGAAGTCATACAACGACGGATGTTCGTGAAAGAATCACTTCGGAGCCAATGGTTGTTTTTTTCTTCAGAAGCAATGTTCATGTGGCAATTGTTCCATTCGAACAATTCTAAATTCGGCTGAGAACAGCAGCTTTTTGATCGTCCAAAATATGGAATTGATGGGTTTAAGGCCGTACAGAACTGAAATGTGACCATCCTTCCCAAAATTCTTAAATTTGAGAGGTACCCTTATACGAATTTTTGTTAGTGTGGTTTGACACTCAATAAGAATTTAAAATTCTAAACTACAACCGCAATTTAATACCGAAATTTGGGAAGTTATCTTTATATGGAGACTATCCTAAAAAGAAAAGAATATTCATGATTTTTGATAGGGAGAAATGCTACCCAATTAGAATTCAATGTTCCAAATTACAGTCTATTCGATTGGAAGATGTGCAAAAATCCCAAAAATTCCGAATATTTGGGGGAACCCTTATTTGCGTCTAAGCTGAAAAGGGGACCAATATTGATAATTTTTGGTATTGAAAATTAAAAATAAAAAGTGTCTAATCTCCCCAAAATACCGAAATTTGTGGAGTTGCCGTTAAAAAGTGGAGAGATTTATTCGTAATGTCAACAAGCTGATGGTCGGAAAGTATGTTATAAATCGTCATATAATTTTATTCTGCATAAGAGTACTGTAAAATTCTAAAATATTTTAACTTCCTTTTCTAAATCCAAATTTATTATTTTTATAATATTTCCCAAAATTCTGAAATTTGGGAGGTACTTTTATACGAATTTTTGGTAGTGTGATTTGACACTCAATAAGAATTTAAAATTCTAAATTACAACCGCAATTTAATACCGAAATTTGGGAGGTACCTTTATATGGAGACTATCCTAAAAAGGAAACAATATTCATGATTTTAGATAGGGAAAAATGCTACCCAGTTAAAATTCAATGTTCCAAATTACAGTCTATTCGACTGGAAAATGTGCAAAAATCCCAAAAATTCCGAATATTTGGAGGGAACGGTTATTTGGGTCTAAGCTTAAAAGGGGACCAATATTGATAATTTTTGGTATTGAAAATTAAAAATAAAATGTGTCCAATTTCCCCAAAATACCGAAATTTGGGAGTTGCCGTTAAAAAGTGGAGAGATTTATTCGTAATGTCAACAAGCGGATGGACGAAAAGATGGTTATAAATCGACATATAATTTAATTCTGCAAAATTCTAAAATATTTTAATTTCCTTTTCTAAATCCAAATTTATTATTTTTATAATAGTTCTCTTTTGGGTAATTGAAAGTTTTTTTTTTTAATTTTACCAAATAAAGTATATTATTAAAAATAGCTCTGCTTAAGAAATTCCTCATTTTAATTTAACTTTAACGATTAAATTTGAAAATATTGTACCCTTATTTACATTAAATATTTATTAGCGGGTTTTAAAAATTGTCTGGCACTTAACTTTTCTTCCCGCACCAAAGTATATTTAGTTTGCCACAGATGTAGCCGCAAATTTCTATTAAAATAACTTTGGCAGTGTGGGACTATGGACCCAAAAACGTGCGCACACACACGCCATATGGGGAATTAAAAAGGATACTATCTATGAATGAGAGTATTTATAGAGGAAATGTATGTATGCACGCACACACTCAAATGTTCGTCCATTTACTCCTTTTCTCCAAAAAACAACGACTAAATGCGATACTAATTGTCGATTAGAACTCTATACTTTAGGAAAAACACTTCCGCAATCTCATAGTGATGGCACAAAATGGCCGCAGACTCCGTGACTAGTAAAGTTTTTGGTGCTGTTGTATGATTCACACACACACACGGACGGATACTATACACACTATCATTAAATTCTCATATATGAAACAGAGTCCGAGGAGAGTGGCAAAATAAAATAATATGATGGGAGCCAATTGAAATGAAATTTGCAATAGACCCCGCTGTGAAGAACTTTGGATATGTAGAGAAAATTGGAACAATTATACTTCGATTTTGAAATGAACCCTAACATTAAAAAACATTCTTCATTATTAAAGTGACAACATGATTTATAATTTTTGGAAACACATCACCTCTTTCATATATTGGCTTACACCTTCTCGAAAATGTTATAATTTTTTAGGTTCCAATCACTGTCCACCTGATGTTATAAGTTTTGAAATCAAACATTTAGCTTTTGAGGAAAAATAAATCCATTATTTTTATATGAATTATAGGACTTTATTTAACATGCTTCGGAATGTCCGATTTGGGCCAAATATGCGCCGTTTTGTTGTATGATTTGTTGTCATTTTAAAGGTAACTTCATAATGCCTCTCTCATAGAAGTCCTGTTCTCTATTTGCAAAAAAAAAAAACTCTAGTAGTCGAGGGTATAATAATGGAGGGTAACCGTTTGTAACTCATCTTGATCAGGGTAAAATTCTAAGACGATCTAGCCATGTCCGTCCGTCTGTCCGTCCGTCTGTTGTAATCACGCTATCTTCTGAAGGAATTGAGATAGGGTGCTGAAATTTTGCAAAGGTTTGTCTGCAGGCAGGTCAAGTTCGAAGATGGGATATATCGGTCCACGTTTAGGCATAGCTCCCATATAACAGTACCTCCCAATTTTCGGTATTTTGGGGTTTTTGAGCGCGTTTTTCAACCGAGTACGCTGAAAATTGGTACATTGAGTTCTTATTGGGTACTAAATGTCTCCAAAATTATAAATATAGGTCCACTTTTTCTGGTAGCCCACATATAACGGTACCTCCTCATTCTCAGTATTTTGGGGGTTTTGATCGTATTTTGTCCACCGAATTTGAATTCTTAATAGGTACCAAATCTCTCCACAAAAAATTATAAATAAAGGTCCATTTTTTCGGATAGCCCTCATATAAGGGTACCCCCAATTATCGGTATTTTGGGGTTCTTGAGCGCGTTTTTCAACCGAGTTCGCTCAAATTTGGTACTTTGTGGTAACAAATCTCCTTACCAAAATTTTTTAATATTCGCCCCCTTTTTGGGGTCGTCCCCATATAACTCCCTTTTTTATATTAAAATAGTTATATGATTTGTTCCGTGTTTGGGTTTGGTTCTAAGACACTGTTGTAATCATTTCATCTGCGGAAGATACGAAAAAAAACTAGAACATAAGGTTCGATAATTAACCTTATATATTCATATATATGAACTGTAACCCGCATTTAGGCCTAGCCCCTGGGTGGGAGGTACCAGAAGAACTGGACCGAAATCAAAAATTTTTGAAACAAATTTGGTCCAAAGAAACATGGGGTCTAGGATTAATATTTAGAACCATAACCGGTTTGTAGAAATGTCGGTATAGGTACACTTTTTGGTATGTTCCCTATATTTTTATGGTGGAGGGTATGTAAAGTTCAGCCCGGCCGAACTTAACGCTTTTTCACTTGTTTATCATTAAAGAAATTTGACAAAGATGATAATCGCTTGGTGTTAAGTCCGGACTGTATGCCGGTTGCACTGCCGGATCACACACTGTAGATGTGTGTGACCTAGCGTTGTCCTGGTGGAATACGACACCTCTCCTGTTGGCCAATAGTAAATGGTTTAAAAAAGTTTTGTGGTCGATTTTTAGCTCCTATGCGATGTTTCGACTGCTATCATACCGATCAACTTCGATCATTTCTCCGATTTTATCGACATTTTCGATAACCGGCCTGTGCGTGGTGCGTCTTTAACATCAAAAATTCCTGAACGGAGTCTACAAAACCAAAATTGTACATAATTGGCTGTTATTTGGCTTGCATTTTCGCATTTGTCAAAGTAGAACTGTTAAATGTATCGAATTTTCTCTTTGTTGTTTAGTATTTAAATGCACCAAACAAAAAACAACAAATTAATTATACCCTACACAACTATGTTGTCAGGGTATTATAGCTTTGTGCAGCCCCAAAAGTTTGTAACGCAGCGAAATATTGGGTCTAGACCCACCTTTAAGTATACCGATCGTCATTTCTCGACTAACTGAGTCGATCTAGACATGTGTGTCCGTCCGTCCGTCCATTATAACCGTCCACCAATCTTCACGAAATTTTGCATGTAGGATGGGTTCTGGCCAATGAAGACCCCTTTTTGGAAAATATGGACCAAAACCTTTATTTGTGTCGGTTTTTCTTGTCGCTCCAAAGGCCGCAATTATTCCCCAAACACCGCGAATTTTTGCATGGAGAAGAGGATCTGGCTAAAGAATAAGCATGCCTGTTTTGGTAAAGATAGGTCAATATTTAACGGCCCTGACTTTTGTGTTGAAAGTATACCCAAGAGGAGAGGTTGACCTTTAAATTGATACCAATTTTGTTGTCGTATGTACTCGGATGTGGGAGTTACACTTAAATATTTACTGGTGCTTACGTACTCAGATATTATTTAGTAACCCATTACCAAACTAGGAGACGGAAATATAGCGCTCATCGCTTTGAAATTTTCCATTAGTATCCAGGATGATCACATAGTAATATTGGGATGAAGTGGACCGAAAACTTAACCACAATTAAAAGCCGAACATCACATAACAACCCACGTTGAAGGGAATCTGGACATCTAATTAGAAGGACTGTATTGAATATTAGTAATATTTGTTGACCTCTAGTGGGTCAAGAGTGCAAATATCGCGAAATATTTCCCAAGCTCAGAATATAGAACAGCAAAAAGTTAGAACCGCAGAAAGTTGTGTACGGTATCATATGTTCTGCCCCGTTCGACTATACTGCTCCGCTCACTGGTTTTTTACTGCGAAATGCCACCCTTCCAATGAGCATAAGTCTGAAATTGTTTGATCGATAATTCACGAGAAATCTATCAGTACAACCCTCTGCCGAAAAAATAATGGCAGATATATAATATATACCGTTTTCAATCGATCATTGCAGAGAGGAGGCATTTTATCCCCTGAGAACTTCAAATTGTTATGAACATTGAACTGTGTTAAATATTTTCTGTAAAGTTGTCCTTTGTACTATGAGAAACAGAATCGCTGAAGTTCAAACACTTCGGTTGAATTAACCTCCTTATTCAACCAAACGAATTTTAAAATACTTAAAATTGGTCGGCCAATATTAAAACATGGAACACTGAAATAAGATAAGAGACTATTAATTCCCCAAGAAATTTATATGCGAAATTACACCCACTTAGGTTGGAAAATAGGGCAAGGATATTCAAGAATCCGTCATGACATTCTTATGGCGACTATGTGAAAATATGTGAATATATCGAGCCATATTCGCCAAAAAAACGTAACCCTCAATTTGAAAATTTACAGGAGAAGGTTTAGTTTTAATAAATTCAGATTTAATAAAGCTTTTATTTTGAAATTTAGAATTATAGTTTAAAACGAAACTAGTTTGTAACAAAACTATAGTTCTAAATTTCAAAATAATAGCTTTATTAAATCTGAATTTATTAAAACAAATCCTTCTCCTGTAAAATTTTAAATTGAGGGTTACGTTTTTTGGCGAATATGGCTCGATATTTAAAATATTATGCCACGATGGTTTTTTATCCCTTGAGAGCCCAATCTTGAAATTACGGCCACATCGGTGGAATAAATGAAGATACACCCTTTAAACTAATTTTAATGCGAAAAGTTAACTCCCTTTTTCGGTATTTCGATTTATTTTCTATATTTTGTCAAACTACACCACTGTACCCTTTACCGACCACGTCCCATATACTACACAACAACAACGCCAATGCTTTATAAAACTCTATTATCACACTTTTAATACACGATAATCATTTCGAATATTTAATGTCTGGTTGAGACTCTTCTCGCCCAAGAGATTTACTGCTAAAGAGTTTGGACTAAACGAAACGCAATCACACAAACACATACACACTTCTACTCATCAACACCCATTATTATGGTTCCTATTCATGTTCGTGTATATCAAATGTGTATGTGTTTGTTTATACAATTATATACATATTTATGTGTGTACATAGAGTAGCGACACTTATATGCATATATAACAACATTAACTAGAAAGTACAAAAAAAAAAAAAAAAAAAAAACAGGAAATAAAGTCATTGAGCGACACCGAGTGAAAGAGACAGAGAAAGTGTCTGTGTGCATGTGTGTTTTCAAGAGAATAAGTAATTCTGATAGTATAATGAAAACAAAAAAACAACAACCCAAACAACTAACTTTAAGTAAATGCATTTGGTGAACTGATATAAAAGTTGTGCCAAGAATATCATTATAAGTTATGTGTGTGTGCTAGTGAATGGTGTATAGTGGTGTACGTGTGTAGAAGTGCGAATTATTATTAAATTCAATTTCATTATAGCGTATAGTTTACTGTTGCTAAGTTGAGATGGTGTTTTTTTTAGGGAATGATCGGATTTTAGTGAGATATTATTTTATGCATGATAAATAACTACTGTTTTAAAATAATTTATATATAGACTAATAAAATTTTGAGTTAAGTAGTTACGATTAAATCAATCTTTTGAGTCTATCTTAAAAAATAAGAGTTGTATTATGTACGGTTTGCATGATCTAGGTATACCCTACACTATGAAAAAGACTTACAATACGGAAACTACCGAAAAGTCAGGAGGCATATTTTATTGACATATGGAACATAGGACGGAATTGTTAAAAGTATGATTTTACTAGCCATATTTTTTTTAGATTTTTTATCAGATTGTTTCTAATACATACTCGTTAAAAAAGTTCCATATAGTTCCATATTAAATTTGTCCATCCATATGCAACTCCTCAAAATATTTTTCGGAGACATCCATTTTATGGGATCTTATCTGTGTAATCTATTGGAAGTGACTGTAATTTGTTTTCGGAAAATAGGCAAGTGTGTTCACTTTAACCCCATATATACTCTTATGCCTACCTTGACCAACCTGATGAAATATAGGTCTTCGCTTCACATTTTTGTAATACCGACGTTTTTATCTCGCCTACCATGAGGTCGACAATCAAAATACTTTAAATCGATCGCGAACCTTATATGGGATTAATGTCATAATAGGGTCCTATATGCAATTTTTCTGAGATATGATATGAACATGAAACCACCAAATGGCGACGATGTAGAAAGTATTAACCAAGGAAGAATCTGAACATGCAGACAAATGTACGTGGCTAAATTGAAATATAATTTTACTCCAATCAAAATAAAAATCATTGATCGGAGCAGTATAGTCGGACGGGGCCGACCATATGATACCCTACACAACTATCACGAAAATTTAACTTTCTGCGATTCTATATTCTGAGCTTGGGCAATATTTTGCGATATTTGCACCTTCTTGACCGAGTATAGACCAACAGCTCCACTTTCTAACCCTGCTGGCATATTTTCCAAATCATGTTTTCTCGAGATGAGTATTTACGCCATAAAATACAAATTTGGTCACTTTAGGTTTTAATTGATTGCCGCTCGGAATATTGACCGATAATCACCTAAACAGCCGTTCTAAGTATTTGGTCAGATCGCCTTCACCGTGTAAAATATGTGATGTTCTGCAATTAATAACGGCCTCTAAATTGTATCTCAACATCACTGAAAAGTATAGGCGTCGTCCTTGACCATAATCGGAACTTCATTAAAAATTTCAAAGGGATCAGCGCGAGATTTGCGACTTCTAGTGAGGTAGTAATAATACTAAACAGTATCGTAACACATATACGAGTACACCTCTAAATATTTACGTATAACTCCCACATCTGAGTACATACAACAATAGAATTGGTATCAATTTAAACGTCAACCATACCTCTTGGATATACTATCAACATCTCCGTTCCATATCCTTCAGGAGTACATAGAATACAAATTTTATCATTTTTGACACAAAAGCCTGGGTCCATTTGACCCGCTAAATATTGACAGATTTTCATCAGTCAATATTTTTCTTCTATGGGCAGATTTCCTTCCTGGTGTAAAATTTCGCGACCAGAAAAACAGACAAAAAAATAAAGTCGTTGGTCCATTATTACCATGAAATGGGTTCTTTGGCCAGAACCAGATAGGACGACTCAGCTAGTCGATACTTAAAGGTGGTCTAGGACCAATATTTCGCGGCTGTACAAACTCTTGGGACTGCACAAAGCTATAATACCCTGACAACATAGTTGTGTAGGGTATAAATATTTACTCCGAAAAGACATGGTCCTGCGAAAGAGTACATGATCTCTTGTGGGTTTGGAACGCTTCAACAGCGGTACTATATGGCAGATAATCCATCAATTCCACATATTGGTCGCTCAAAAGGGCACTGGTTTAAACAGAGCTCACAGTGTCAAGGTGCACAATGATACATGTCAAAGGAAATTAAGCCAATTTGTTCGATCTTCTATTTTCTTGACAAAACGTTTGTTGGATTTGTCTCATCTTTGAAGATCCACACGGTCAACTGTGGTTTTGTTTCGGACTCATACGTATATATCCATGATCCGTCACCTGTGAAAATCTCATAAACATCTTTTAAAGTACCGCTATTGAATTTTTTTAAAAATGTTTTTACACCAACTTACGGCTAGTAGTTTACGCAATACCAAATATATGCAGGTGGAATAAATGCCTAAGGATACCTATTTCTCATGGTAGATAACATGGTGAGGAGACATGACCGTTTGTGATCGACCTCCATTTTGGAGCGAAACCTATTTTCCAGGAGAAACGAATATCCTAAAGAAGCTCTGCTTGTATATTTTCAATTTTTGTTGCGGATATAATCCAATATGTACATAATAATATATACACAAATAGTTATCCGCGTAGTAGCAACGTGTTTTTAGTGACCAATGACGAATACTTTGAAAATATGAAATGACCAACATTTCAGAACGCCATTTTGTAGTTATGTTAATTAAATTAGCATTAAAACGGGTAAAAGCAAGTACCCTTTGCCACTTGACAGAAGCACTAGTATTACAGAAACAACAACTCTTTTTTCATTTAAATTTCCTCCTCCATTTTTTTTGTTTTATGTACATTTAGTTATTTCCTGATTTCAGAATTGAAATAAACCAACCAAGCAAGAAAACATGTAGATTTAATGATAAAAAAATTCAACGGTACTTGAACTTTAACTGATGACCTGCTTTAGCAAATTTTATGCCGTTTTTCATCATCATCAGCGTCATTATTACCAGGTTAAACATTCAGATTGATTGCAGAATGTTGTTGGTGTAGTAGTAGTTGTTGTTTTTCTAGTTTATGTTCATGGTCGTAGTTGAGCTTTTTAGTGCATACGAGTGCATATGTTGGTATGTGATGCACATTTTTATTGAAACACTGAGAGATTTGATTTTAATTGAATTGGAAATAAGAGGTCTGTTATTTGGTGCTCAACTGAGCAAATAATCGAAATGACTAGTTGTGTCAGTTGTAAAAAATAGGTATTTGTTTCTATATTCTGCGCTACACAGAGGCTTGCAAGCAATGTTATACCCTCCAAGACCTAATGGAGAGTACATTAAGATTTTAAATACTCAAAATAATCATTATAAAATCTATATATTTTCTTGATCTTGGAATACTTATGTGTCGATTTAGAAATGTTCGTCCGTTTGTGACATTCAGGACGGGATAGACATATATCTTGGACTATAATGACCCATTTCAAATATCAAGCATTCTTGAAGAAATACATATTAATGTTTTTCTGTAAACATTGTAAGATTAATGATAAAGAATAATCAATAGATTATATTAAATTTATATTCTTGCTATTCTTAGAAAGTACAAAACTCGACGGTATGTTATGGGATGGGTAGAATATGTAGTACATGCTCACTTATTGATAAAGTACCCGATTTAATGAGAACGTCACTCGTTAATATCTGCTAAAATATACCTACCTTCTGCTAAAAATATACCTATATGTCAATGGTAACGTAAAAAAAATTCCAAGGAATATTCTTTTAAGAAATTTTGCATATAGGATAGGTTCTGCACAAAGAAGACCCCTATTCTGGTCGCTGTAGAGGCCACAATTATGACCCAAAACCACGAAATTTTACTCCAGTCATGGAATCTGGCGAAATAATAAGCATGACTGTTTTGATGAAGATCGGTCAATATTTAGCGGGTCAAATGAACTCAGAATTTTATGTGAAAATTGCCAAAATTTGTATTCTGTGGCGTATATATTTACTCCTGAAGGACATCGGACATACAGTAGTGTTTGGCCTTTAAATTGATATCAATTATATTGTTGTATGTACTCGGATAAGGAGTTATACGTGCGTATTTAAAGGTGTCTATGTGTTATGATATTTTTTAGTATTACTATTACCCCACTAGAAGCCGCAAATGTCGCGTTGATCGCTTTGAAATTTCACCTCAAGTTTCGATTATAGTCAAGGACGGCGCCTATAATTTTCGGTGATGAGGAAATGATATTTAGGGGGTGCAATGAACCGAAAACTTTTTTGTCATATTTTCTAGTCGCTCTAGATGGCTAGAACTTCACATATATTTTTCACGTTGAAGGGGATCTAACTAAATAGTTAGAACGCCTGTTTTGATGATGATCGGTCAATATTCCGAGGATCAAATCAACAAAAACTTAAAGTGGCAAAGTTGTTATTTTATGGATTAAATATTCGCCTTGGAAAAACCAAATTTATAAAATATGCCAGGGTTAGAAAGTGGAACTGTTGAACTATAATCGGTCTTCGCGGTACATATCGCGAAATATTGCCCAGGATCTAAATATAGAACCGCAGAAAGTTAGATTTTAGTGATATTTCTGTATGATATCATATGGTCGGCCCCGTCCGACTATACTGCTCAGCTAACTGTTTAAAACAAAGCTTTGTTTTAAACAGTTTCGATAATACCAGGTTTTGGTATTATCGAATATTATAGCTGCATTTTATAACGATATGGATGTAATTAATTTTGAGTTCTTGGCGGATAATAAACCTCTTTGTAGAACATTTCCAATATGTTTATATGCTTTGACATAGATCACTCCATTTTTTATATATTTAAGAGTTTCCAAGCCACTACGGTGTAATGTGGAGGATGATGAATTTCTTTGAAGGAAATGCCCAATATTGGCTTTGAAAATTTTTACGAACCTACACGAATTTTCCCTACCGATGTAGTTGTAATTTGGCATTTTGAATTATGGTGAGATGGCGACAAAAATTAAGCGGGACTTATTTTGAACATGTTTTTTTACCAAGAACCAGGCAAACTAAATTACAGCCTTGGAAATGCGAATAAAACCCTCAAGTAACCGACATTTGGATGGTTGTTTTACATACTTGTTACACCATTTACTTTTAAAATGTATACCAGCCTCAAAAACCTCGAAATGCCAGAGTATTGCCTTTTCGGTTAAAAATTCGCCTAAAATCCTGAAAATTGGAAGGGATCTGTGATTTAAAGGAATCTTTTTCTGTGCACATATATGACAGCCTCCAAAGGTCCGAAAGGCCACATTAGAGCCTTTTCGGTCGAAACATGCAGCTGAAACCTTCAAAATACCTAAAAAGTTTGTTCCCATATATGGGAGCTTTATTAAAACGTGGACCGATATACCCTATTTGCTATACAACACAACCTAGAAGCAGTGGCAAAATAAATATTTTCATCTCTATCCTGATTCCAGTATGCAGACGGCTACATCGACATAAAATTGTATTATAATCTAGAAAATATATAATTTTTGGGGTATCCGACGATTAATATATACACGATCTTATGGTGGAAGGTGTACAGAATTTTCTAACCAAACTAATTATATATAAATCGGATAAAAATTATCTAGTCCGACAACATAACCTACATATAAGATTTCGACCGATTCTTGGTATATTTTGGTATGCGCACAGTATTGCGTAGGATATAAAAAAATCGGTCCGTTCTAACATAACATTGTTTCCACATTTTGAACAGAAACATAAAAACCAAATGACAGAAACATTTTCTACTTTGAAAAGCGTCCTTGGTACCACCTGACGCTTTACAAAACATCTAACCATACCTTTAGATTTTTTGAAATTTCAATTAATTTAATACGGTACATATTTTAACTAAGCTTGGCACCGGGTATTTAAGAATCCATTCGAATAGTTTTCCGAATATAGAGTCTATTGGATAAACGTGGCATCATTAGAAGCTATACCTCAATCTGAACCTGCGGATGATGCCTCCTCCATACCATCTTTCAAACGAGCATTTTGTTCTTTATGTCACTATCCTACCCCATTTCCAAAATTGAATTCATATGTAACAGTAATATTATTTATACTGGACCATTAGAGGGAGATCCAAAATATATCTTATTCCTTTCGCATAATTTCGAAAATATAATATCCCTGAATAATTCAGCTAATGCAGATTAGAGCGCGAAATAGCCGTCATTGCCTACTCTATCCCTTCTACAGTTTATCTTTTCGTATATTCCCATTTATATTTAAAAAATAAAAAAATTGATTGTCAAAAGTCACAGGCAACCAGTGAGTGTTCTGAGCTTTAGTGGAGGGAATTGTGCACACTAAACCCTCAAATCAGATTTATGAATGATGGACAGTGGTTTACTTCGGATACATTAAAAGATATGAATGAACATGTGAATGAATCGTGGTGAGACAAAAAGCTTGCACACACACACATAAATAATATCATTGACACCACATCAACACGGTGTTGAGCTGGACTGACCAAACAGCATTCAAACCAATGACATTTCATCTTCTCTAGCACCGACCAGACATCATTATAATCAGTAGCATTATTATCATTGACCGGACAGCAGCAACCGCAATTCTTTTTTACTGTGTGTGTCAATGTATGTGTGTGTTTGGTTTCAATTCAATTATTCAATTTACAAAAAAGAACGGTAGGGAGAAAAAGAGAGAGAGTGGTCACACAGACTCACATTCATGGTCCATGGAGAATACTTTTTAGTTGAGTATGAACAAAAGTAAAAAACCCAAATCATTTATTATCCATTTATCATTATGTCCGGACGTGCAAAATTTCGAATTTAAAAATAAAAAATCTGAAAAGAATCCGAAAAAAACATTTCAACAACGTAGCACTACTACTTTCGGGAAGTACAGTGTAGTGTAGTGATAATCACTGTCTACGTTTGTTGTTGTCGTTTTTTCTGTAGTTTTTAATTTTCCTATAACAATTATACATTTCAAACATTCATTAGCATATTGTAATCAAGCTCAATTAGCCTCAC
Source organism: Musca vetustissima (assembly GCF_032173495.1). Taxonomy (NCBI): domain Eukaryota; kingdom Metazoa; phylum Arthropoda; class Insecta; order Diptera; family Muscidae; genus Musca; species Musca vetustissima. Next base: position 28,623 of record NW_026888978.1, read on the forward strand.
TAATGTCTCGTTCAAATTCAACTTGCAGTACTGCCACGGACTCATTGCCATCAACATCTTCATCGGCCTCGACCAGCGATACTCGTGCCACAGCATCTTCGGCACTGACAACAGCAGCAGCAACCACGACATCCCTGTCGTATCGTGATGAACAGCCGCAGGCAATTGTAAGCACAGCTCAAAAATTACCGACAGGTCGTCAAATGAGTAGTCATCATCACTATCATCTGCCCCACCAATTTCAGCATCCCCACCATCAGAATCATCATCCCCATTCGCATGGGGTAGCGGTGCCCACTCCGACGGTGCCAGCTTCTTACACCAGTTCAAGTCTGTTACACGAATCTCGGCATATTCGAGCGGCCAGCAGCAGTGGCGATGAGGCAATACGAACCGCACTTACCTCACCGGCCACCACGGTAACACCTTCGACGAATCTCTTGGTATCACCGGAAACAGTATCTCACACATCGTCAGTATCGCCTGCCAAATTATCGGCACGTATACGTGAATCGGGTTCACAGCATCGTGTAACTATCGATGAATCCAATTTGCCCGTGGCCTCGCAATTGACTTGTGGCGGTGATGATGGTGGCGGCGACGGTGGTGGTGAGGGCGGTAACGGTGGTTCGGGTCCTCCATCGCCGGGTATGTCTTCACACCAGCAGCTGACAGGCGACGAACGACAGACTGGTCATTTAGCGTTAATGTATCACTCTAGTCAGCTGTCCAGTTATCCAGTGTTGCCAGCCATCAAGAGAACACATCGTCCTTCGTTTATCTATCCACCGATGCCGAGAGTTAAAAAGTGAGTATATATTTTATAGTTTATTTGTCGGTGTTGTGAAAACTTGAAAGTTAAATGTTTAGAAAAGTGAACATATTTTGTGAATTGAATATTTCCCGATAATCGTGGAAAATCAAGGGAGTCGAATAGAGTATTTTAGTGTTTAAAAAAATTCTCTTGGTAATATGATATGTGGTATTATTTTCGTGAGATTGCGGAAAATTGGATGTTTCGACTGAATTTGAAGAATATCTCTCAATTAAAATGTTGATATCCTCACGTATACGAAGTGAAAAATACGCTGGAGTGTATTAAATGTGTCATTCCGTTTGCTAAGACCGAAATAGATGTGTATAAACTGTATATTTCTACGATATTTGTTGTTGCCAAAGTGATGTCACCAGATGTAGACATCATATTACGGTTCTGCTAATACTCGGTTTTATCGGCACGATTTCAACGGTATTGTCTTCCTACCAATCGGTATCGACCTTTCTTCTTGAACGTAAAAAATTTAGTTCGAAAAAAAAAATTGACGATATAACTCCATTTTTCGCCATTACCACCCCACATAAAGGTTCCGCCCATTGTCGTTTACCATTTTGGCTTCTTGAAGTGTAAAAAACTTTTTCCAGATGCCGCATATTTTCGGTATCTAAATGAACCGAATTAGCCAAATTTCGAACGTCGGTATTTTGTTTAGAGGATAAAAGTTGTTTAGAGGATAAAAAGTACATAATGTCCGTCTGACCATGTTTTATGGTAAACAACGTGCACGTCCCATTTATCATTCATATGTGATAAGATTTGGTTCGATTCAGTGTTTCCGCACCAAAAACAAACCGCATTTAAATTAAGGGGACTATCCACTTTCTCGGTTTCAAAAACCGATTTTTATATATATACAGTGGTGGCCACAGAATTAAAACATTTACTGTGGTAAACATTTTTTGATCAGCCCTCGATTCGTTTGAAGTATTTTTGAAAATTTTTTAATTCAGAACACTTCGATATACTGCACTTAAGAGATTTAGTGTGGAAATGGAAAATTATTTCATGCAATTTTTCCATAAATAACGGTTTTTATGAAAATACATCGACTTTGAAGTGGCCATATAATTAAAACATTGTGTAATTTTTTACTTTACTGCATTTTTTTTTTAATATTTTTTAAAAAAGCTCTTTAATTTAGTTAAATTATGTAAACTAAGCACCGATAAAATCATTTACTGATAAAAATTTTTGAAAAAAATCTGTAAAATCTATCAAATTGCCAAAAATTTGTACAGTACACCTTACATTCAGAAAATAACCCTTATTATAGAAAATAAAGGTCCGAATGCACCAGAAATTGCTAGAATTAGTAAAAAACAATAAATAATTCTCAAAATAAATAAATATTTGAAATAAAAACTTAAAAAATGGGAATTAACCTAAAGGAACGATTCAATTTCAATAGCCTTTACTGAAGAAGGCCGGAATATTTTTGCAGTATGTGAGAAAATATCGATTGATATTGGTATTTATTATATCAAATCGATTGTTCGAGTAGTACAGAATATATTTAATCAAAAAATTTATCAGTCACAACAGAACGAACAGAGATCAACACCTATGTTGACGAGAAAACGTTTCTGGTACACAGCAGCATGTTTGATGGTTAACTCTTGACCCTTCAAATCTATTGAACATGACAATATTTTTCCAAAATAATATTTTTTGGAGAGAATAATGCCCATTTAATCTATTTTAGCCTAAAAGAAAGAAAAATTTTACAATTTGACAAATATTTAAAGTCTTGTGTTGAGCATCAAAAATGCTGCTGTGTGGCGGAATCTTTTACTCGTCAACATAGGCATTGATCTCTGTTCTTTCTGTTGTGACTGGTATATTTTTTGATAAAATATATTCTGTACTACTCGAACAATCGATTTGATGTAATAAATGCCAATATCAATCGATATTTCCTCACATACTGCAAAAATATTCCGGCCTTCTTCAATAAAGGCTATTGAAATTGAATCGTTCCTTTAGGTTAATTCCCATTTTTTAAGTTTTTATTTCAAATATTTATTTATTTTGAGAATTATTTATTGTTTTTTACTAATTCTAGCAATTTCTGGTGCATTCGGACCTTTATTTTCTATAATAAGGGTTATTTTCTGAATGTAAGGTGTACTGTACAAATTTTTGGCAATTTGATAGATTTTACAGATTTTTTTCAAAAATTTTTATCAGTAAATGATTTTATCGGTGCTTAGTTTACATAATTTAACTAAATTAAAGAGCTTTTTTAAAAAATATTAAAAAAAAAATGCAGTAAAGTAAAAAATTACACAATGTTTTAATTATATGGCCACTTCAAAGTCGATGTATTTTCATAAAAACCGTTATTTATGGAAAAATTGCATGAAATAATTTTCCATTTCCACACTAAATCTCTTAAGTGCAGTATATCGAAGTGTTCTGAATTAAAAAAATTTCAAAAATACTTCAAACGAATCGAGGGCTGATCAAAAAATGTTTACCACAGTAAATGTTTTAATTCTGTGGCCACCACTGTATATATATATTGATCCTAGACCCACCTTCTCATCACAACTAGCATATTCGATCTAGACATGTTTGTCCGTCCGTCTGCCCATTATAAACACGTTACAGGCCACAGTTACAATTGACGAGAAATTTTTCATGTAGGACGGTCAAAGAAAACCTCCATTATTTTTGATAGCGATCGGTTAATATTTAGGGCATGAAATGGGCTAAATATTTTATTGTTTTCGTTTTCCTGGTCGCTCTAGAGGCCACAATTTTTACCTGAACATCACGAAATTTTACATAGAGGAAGGGATATGACCATGGAATAAGCATGACTGTTTTGATGGAGATCGGTCAATATGGACCTAGACTTTTGTGTGATAAATTACAAAATTTATATTCTATGGCGTATATATTTACACCTTTAGAACATGTATCCAAGAGGAGCGGTTGATACGAGTAATATTGTTGTATGTACTCGGATGTGGGAGTTATACAAAAATAATTATAGATGTCTATGTAATTTGATTTGGTTATGAAATGATACATACAGTTCCGGTTATGTTGTGGAACGACACATACACATTTTGGTGATGATTAGCTGATATTTAGGATATGAAATGGGTCAAAAACTTTTTCTGCATGGTTTCCTAGTCCCTCTAGAGGCCACTAATGTAAGCCGAACATCAAAAAAAAAAAAAAAAAAAAAAAAATTACACGGGGATAGTATCTGTTCAACAATTTATTTAGGGTCAAGTAAACCAAGAATTTTGTATGTAAAATAGACAAATTTTAATTGTGCGGCGTAAATGTTTATTCCGGGAGAATATGATGCGTAAAATATGCCAGTGTAAGAAAGTGGAGCTCTTGACCTCTACTTGAATTAGAGGGTGCAAATACCGCGAAGTTCGCCAGGCACGGAATATATGTAGATAAGCAGAAAATTAGAGTTCGGTGCTAGTTGTGTAGGGTATCATATGGTCGGCCCCGTCCGATTTTACTACTCGGCACACTGGTTTTTATTTCATTTGAACCTATTACTTCTCAAGAATGTATCTTTCAAATTTCAAATGAAAATCTCAATTATTCTTGAAGATATACCGGAATTATTTTGTCAGCAGCAAGTGATGGCAAGAGTTATTCTCAAACGCGTTATTCTCAAGACAATGTTTTTACGGATGGGGGACATGATAAATAAAAAACGGTTCAAATTTTAATATGTTAGTTCGGACCTACATAGTTATTGTATAAACTAGAATAAATGTAATCGGCTAAGATTTTAATTGCAAAATTTGAACCGAAATATAAATTTTCTTGTGCTAAAATTTGAATTTCAAACCTAATACCATGTGTACTAAATTTAGTACAATTTAGAACTTTTCGTACACTTTTCTTCACCTTAATAACGACCCCAAGATTCTAGCTTTTCTTATGTTTTGCAAAGTTACCAGCCGCCCTCTAGGCTACAAAAATAGTACTAGTTTTGTAGCCTTAAGCGCTCCTTACTCCCTTCCCGGCTGGGATTGACAACTAACTTAAGTTGTCCCATGAAATAGGTTCCTGAACTTTTGTGCAAGAATTAATTTTTATACATGGTACTGAGTTCGTACTGAACCACCAGGACCAGGCACATTTGGAATTGTTCAATTTGGTTCAGATTTTGATAGGAATAATTTTTCACTTCACAAGTTTACGTAGAAAGGTTATTATTCCTCCCGCAATAAGAATTCATAATTCATATTAATTACTCTCATTTTTCCCACAGGGATTACACATTTTCTTTCCGTTTTTTGTTTTGCCATCTTCCCTCACCTCCTTAAAATGGGGAGTGTCATCGTAATTTCTGAATGAAGAAGCTTCCCATTCTTAATTTTGTTACATTTACACAAAGAAGAAAAAGTCATAAATCTTCTACTTTCCATTCACTAATCAAATATGAATGAGTATGTTTATGTGTGTGTGAATGTACTATTTGGATAATAAATGAATGTGGGAGACGTGTGAATATGCAAAACAATAAGAAAATAAAGCAAAAAACGGCGATGGCATGTCTGTAAAAGCAATCTAAGGCAATAAAAAGACAAATAAGCCAATGATTTATGGATTTTTTCTTCATATGTTTAATGGTGTGTGTGTGTGTTTCCTGAGTAAATGTGATTTTCAAGTAGTCAGAGTCAGTTGTTGATGATTGACTCTATGACAATTATTATCGTAAAACAAATTTGTTGGCAGGGTGAGATAAAATGTGTTCTTTTGACATGACTGTGTTTAGGGAAGGGTTCTTATGTATACCAATAAAACACAGCATGAGAGTGAGTTTTTGATAAACAAAGAGCTATAAAGGAGTACTTGAACCTAGCTAAATACTGAATATATATTTAGTATATATATATATATATATATATTTTCTACTATTAAAATGCTACTGAGATATATTTCTAAGATTTTATATCGTTAAAATTAGTTCTAATAGACTTTTTAACCAAATTTTAGATTAATAAATATTTGGTCATATAGATCCTTAAGTCCAAGAGTAGCAAAAATAATTGTAATTCACAGGTGTGAATTTATACAATACCTTACCCATGTAATACGAAATTTGCATAATTCCATAGGGCATTTTTCATGAACCTTCAAAATGCCGAAAATCGGTGATGCCTGTATTTTAGAAATATACCATATGGATTAAAGGATGCACGCCTGCTGGAATAATGTCAGATGGCAAGCTACTCCTAGTCATATAGTACATTGTGTTTATCATTGATACTCTTAAATGGTATGACAAAAGAAAAGACGGGAAAAGGTTGATGTTAAGTATTGTAGCTTAGATTCACCTACAATCAGTGTCCTTGATGTCAGAAAAATATATATACCTTTATTTATTTAAGGTTCATCCTCGCCTAAGGCTGCTATGGCTGTTATTAAAAATATATAACAAATACTCGCATAAGGTCCCTAAGATCTTTTAAAATATTCATTAACAAATATTTATTTAGACTCCTCGTCTAGTCTTCTCCATAAACAAATGCTCATAAAAAGCCATCTAAAGCTTTATGGTCTTTATAGCAAATTTATTACAAAATCAACACCTAGGCCTCTTACAATACAAAATTCATCTAATGCTCTTATGGTCCTTTAAAAAATAAAAAATCCAGCTCATAAGGCTCTTATCCTCGCTTAAAGCTCTTATGTTTATTTAAAATGCTCGTTTAAGGATATTATGGTCCCGCCAAAAATGTTAGTACACAATTTTAACTTAAAGATGCCTAAACTGCATATATTTCTTCAAAAGCTGTTTATTCAAAAAAAGTATGCTCCATTCGCTTCAATACACTTCTCCCAACGAGATTTTAAAGCGTAGATGCCTGTCTTAAAAAAATTTTGGTCTTTAGAATTAATAAACTCTGATATCAAGTTTTTTAAACTGTCTTCATTTTCATAGTGCTTGCCCCTTAAAACCAGCTCTAAATGATTGAAAAAATTGAAATCGGTCGGCAAGAGATCCGATGAATATGGTGGATGGTGAATGTTGTGGAAAAAATTGGCTTTCGGTGAAATCGGGTTAGCAATGATGGCATACGTTTAACCGATCCAGCTTATTTCGCGCTGTCAGTGCGTGCGGTACCCATTGGTCCATCTTTTTAACCTTGCCAATCTTAGAAAGGTGTTTCAATATCGTTGTATGGTCAACTTTCATCCTGATAGCAAGTTCCCTCGTGGATACGGCTGGATCCGCTTCCACTAGAGCCTTCAGGTCATCATTCTTCACAGACGTTTTGGGTCTTCCGCGCGGCTCATTTTGCAGTGAAAAATCGCCAGTCCGAAATTTTTCCAACCAACGCTGCACTTTCCGATCGTTGACCGTATTCTCCCCAAAAGCTTGGTTTATGTTTCGTGCAGCTTTTGCAGCACTATTACCAAGTTTGTACTCATATAAAAAAATGACGCAAATGTCGGCAGAATTCATATCGGCAATAAACTCAAAAGAAATAACAAAAGGGAAGACCTTCGAGAAAACCTATTTTGCTAAAATGAGTCCCAATGGACAATACGACTATGAATGAGGTTATGCCAAAGACAAGTATAACGAAAACAGGAAGACGTCCGCATGTAAAGAAAATCCGACATTTCATACGCACCAACCTAATCAAATTGAAGCTAAGGGCTACTCTTGCCCTTTGGAAAATATTCATAAAAATCCACGTATACGGCTTCTATGCGCCTTAAAAAATATTCATAAAAAATTCAGGCCTCAGTTCATATAGACCAATATTACAAAAAGTACATTTCCTAAATATGTCCTCTACACTCCGAATTTATACCTGCTATTCAAAAAAGAAGGTTAAAGAAGTTGTCTACTTATAATTGTTTTCCGTTTCATACTCTTTATTCACTCTTGGCGTGGTGAGCACTTCATCTGCTTGGAATTCCCTAAATTATCAGCTCACCCTCGTCTAAGGAAATCACAAATGATATATATAGTTTGCTTAACAACAATGTAAGCTTACAACAACAATGTTTTTCCTAAAATTTATAACTTTGGTGATAATTAAAACAACACTTGCTGGATATCCACCTTCTACTTACTACTCATTTCCATTCTATCCTTGTCCTGGTATAAAATTAACTACAAACAAAAAGTGATGAATATGCAATTTAAGTTATGTGGCGTGAATGAAACACAGACTTACTGACTGGCTCACCGACTGAGTATAGGTGGCAGTGTGCGTGAATGCAAGGCATTTTTATATACTCTTAATAAATTTGAATATGATTTGATGGCACTCCTTTATTTCTGGTTCTTAAATATAAATATATGTATGTATGCACACACATTCGTACATATTAAAATTACAATAAAACTATTGTAGTTGTATTACTACCTGAAGTCCTGCAAACATAGAATAGTCGTCCTGGTGGTCCTTTGTTATTGAGTAAAAATGCATGCATGCCACTATCATAATTGCTGGCTATTGTTGAGCATAGTCACGAACTTAATAGAAACAAACAAAAAAATAATTTTTTTCATTTACTTCTTTCTTTTTGCTTCCTACATTTTATTTCTCAATTTGTTATTACTTCTATTTAGCTTTTGTTGTCCTTTTTGCTGTTGTTGCCACATTTTTTTGTCATTTGCAGTGAGTGGGTACAATGTGTGATATTTGTTGCTTTACTTTGTTGATTGCGTGACATGATTGTTTGATTGTTGTTGTAGGTGTTTTTGCTACAACCATTCATACATAGTTACAATACATGTGTATGTGTGTCCATGTTGTCATATGTAGCAAGAAAGGAATCCTTTTAACTGTTTTATTTAACTCTGGTTTTGTAACCCTCAGTGTGTGTGTCTCTCTCTCTCTTCCTACCCTGGGGTTGGCACTCTGGGTGCATCTTTGTCTGCTGCAGCTCACTACCATTGCATTACAACTTTGTCTACAGGCAATGATTGTTGATTTGTATTGTTGAGTTTTTATCTCTTCCCTAATGACAACATGTCTGTGGATTTTTGTAAAAACACTCCAGTACTGATTGGCTTGCTGAGATAAAATGTAAACACATTGTTTTTTGTTGGTTGGTTTAAAATATATTAAATCATCGAATAGTTTTGGGAATTTATATATACATACGTGCATTATTTATGACTTCCCAAAGAACCGGAAATCAATCGAGACATTTATTTCATTGGTTTTATGTTTGTATTTGCAGGAGCGATGCTTTGGCAACCTTATTCTCAGCACTATATGGCAAATTATTGGTTGTTATGGGTATTGCATTCCCAATGGCTGAAGTTATCTCAACATATATACCACCTTCATTCTACGAGGTAAGTACAAATAACTTGTAATGAAATTTCCCAAATCCACTTTACAACTATATATAAAATTATAACAAATAGGTGGACCATTGGACCATCAGCCTCTTTGTAACTTCCTATATTTAGTAATTAGTTTTTTTTTTGTCTAAAATCAGTTATAATAAAAAAACTGTGAGGAAAGTAGTAAAGTCGGACTGGGCCGACTATATGATACCCTTCACAACTTTGGGTATGTTGTACATATGTATCCTTACAATTGCATGTCACTGTTCCCTCAGATTGGGCAGATTGGTGCATCTGCACTAATTTCAACAAAACGCAATAACGCCATTAAAGTCTCAATTGGATACGTTGTACAAAATTTCGTGTTAATCGAACAAACATTAGGAGTTTGGTGAACCATTTATGTAAAATCGGACGAATACATATGCATATGTTGGAGCTATATGGAAATCTAAATCGATTTTCCTGAAACTTACCACACATCATTCTAGACCCGATTCAGTGCGGTATGCCAAATTTCGTGCAAATCGAAGGATACACTACCTTTGGTGCACTATTTTTATAAAATCGGACGAAAATATATATGGGATCTATATAGAAATCTGAACCGATTTTCCCGAAACTTAACACACATCACTATAGACTTCATTCAGTACGCTGTGTCACATTTAAGGACTTTGGTGCACTATTTACCTAAAATCGGACGAATATATATATGGGAGCTATATCTATATCTGAACCGATTTTCTCGAAACTTAACACACATCACTATAGACTTCATTCAGTACACTATGCCAAATTTCGTGCCAAGTATATATAGATACTTTGGTGCACCATTTACATAAAATCGGATGCAAATATATATGGGAGCTATATAGAAATATGAACCGATTTTCCCGAAACTTATACTCATCATTTTAGACTCAATTCAGTACGCTATGCCAAATTTCGTGGAAACGAAGTATATATCGGGACTTTGGTGAACTATATACCTAAAATCAGACAAAAATATATAAGGGAGCTATATCTAAATCTGAACCGATCTTCACGAAATTTAACACGCATTATTCTAGAGTTAATTCAGTACGCTATGCCAAATTTCGTGCAAATCGAAGTATATATAGGGACGTTGGTGCACTATTTACCCAAAATCGGACGAAAATATATATGGGAGCTATACAGATCACTCTAGACTTAATTTAGTACGACATGCTAAATTGGTACAAATCGAATGATATATAAGTACTTTGGTACAACATTTACCTTAAATCGGACGAAAATATATATGGGAGCTATATATAAATCTGGACCGATCTGGTGCACTATTTACCTAAAATCGGTCGAAAATATATATGTGAGGTATATCTAAATCTGAACCGATTTTCTGGAAACTTAACACACATCACTCTAGACTTAATTTAGTACGATATGCTAAATTGGTGCAAATCGAAAGATATGTTGCAACATTTACCTTAAATCGGACGAAACTATACATGGGAGCTATATCTAAATCCGAACCAATTTTTCCCAATTTCAATAAATGTTCGTCCTTGGGCCAAATTTCATCCAAACAGACGACTTAAAAAGTGAGTCTATACATATTCTCAAAAGGAACTATGTGTCTATCTCGTTTCCTTTTGCCTGTTACAAATATATGCACAAAGACATAATACCTTGTACCACAGAGTGGTGAAGGGTATAACATAAACTCGTTTTAGAGTTGAAATCGTACTTATTACTAGTTTTTACGCATTTTTTTGGTACTACTATGTACTAAATATGGTACAATTTGAATTGTGTAGAGTTTTAATACTGAAACTTGAACTTAGGATCACTGTGGAGGTGTAGGTTTGGGTCAAGTAGGAAATTTGGAAAATTCGTACTACTGTGCACTAAATTTGGTACAATTTGAATTGTGGGTGTGAACCGATAGAGTTGGAATCCTGAAAGTTGGAGTTAGGATCATTTATGGGATGTAGGATTGGGATATGTAGAATGTTTTGGAATTGGGATATGTAGAAAGTTTTGGAAATTCGTACTAATGTGTACTAAATGGTACCAAATGTGTATTTGGGTTTACCGATAGTGCTGGATCCCTGAAATTTGGAAATAAGGTTACTGTTGGAGTATAAGATACTTATGGACACTAAATTGTACTAAATTTGGTACAAATTTTGGTTAAACTGATAGAGCTGGGATCCTGAAATTTGGAGTTAGGATCATTGTTGGAGTGTAGGATTGGGGTATGTAGAAATGTTGAAAATTCGTACTAATGTGTGCTAGAACTGGAATCTTAATATGTGGAGTTAGGATCACTTTTGGGGTGTTGGAATGTGGTATGTAGGAAGCTTTGGAAATGTGTACTAAATGACACTAAATTTGGTACAATTGGGATTCAGAGTAAACCGATAGAGCTAGAATCCTTAAATTGGGTAATCAGATTTCCATTTGGTTCCATGAGGTAGGTAGTATGTGTACTAAATGGTAGGAAATAATATACAAATTGGATTTTGGTGAACCGATAAAATCCTTAAATTTGGAATTAAGATTGGGTTATGTGGGAAGTTTTAAATGTTTTTGTTAACGTAGGTAGTAGAGTTGGGCAATCTATTGCTCTATATAGAGAAATGTAGATACGACTATAAAAAGACAATGAAGCGGTTCTTTTATACGGAAGCTAGAAAAAAATCATTGTCCCATATCCCAAGAAGTTGTTTTCTTTTTTTTTATTCTATGAGAAAGTGAAATACCAAAACACAGCCACTTTGGTTAGAATATACGGTTATCTTAAATCATTCGGGAATATAGGGACTACACGTCAAAACATATACCCCATATATTAATAAACATCTGCCAAGAGGTGGTATTTTATCCTCCGAAGTCTGTAATATTAAATTACAACCACTTTGATTGGAAAATCGGTGAATGGGAACAGGATTTTTCCCATTGGAATGATGTCAAATTACTAAACTGGCATCACAACATGTTTTCTTTGTTTCCAACAAATTTCCTTAATATCCCTATTTTTTCTACACATGAATTAATTTCCCAATGACAACAAGCATTCAACAACAATATAATATCAACATTTTCTCAAATACACCAATGTGCAGCCATTCAAAGCTAACATAACGTCTTTGCAAACGATAATGATTTTCATAGTTCTCCGTTGTGAAAAATACTTGTTTATCGATACACATACAAACTACATAATCTCCCCTAAACAATGGTACAAGTTTGATGTCAATACGTTCATTCATTACTGAGTTATAGCCATTTAAAGTTAACCTTGTGTCAAAATATAGCGGCTACAGGATTCTGTTGGCCTGTTATCTCAAATTGGAAAAATGACATTTTCACAAAAGCGAAAAAGCACAACACAGCAGCATCATTGCCACATTGTTCGATTTTTATTTGATTTGATGGTTGGCTTACAAATTCTGGGTATACTTTCAGGCGCATCATTTAAAATGATATCAATGTGAAAGTTATCTGGCTCGTTATTTTAATGTAACGCCTAAAAGTATGCTCAGAATTTATAAACTAACATTAAAACACTATGGTTGCGATCTGGTAACATTGCAGTATTTTATGTTTTTGCCCATTTGCGATTTCTTCATTTTTCCATTTTGAGGTACCAGGCCAACAGAATCGTGTAGCCGCTATACTTTCACACAAGGTCTACTTGAAATGGCTATAACTCAGTAATGAATGAACGTAATGACATCAAACTTGTACCGTTGGTTAGGGGAGATTGTGCAGTTTGTATGTGTATCGATAAACAAGTATTTTCACAACGGAGAACTATGAAAATCATGATCGTTTGCAAAAAACGTAAAATTAGCTTTGAATGGCGGGAAATTGGTGTATTTGAGAAAATTTTGATATTAGATTGTTGCTGAATGTTGGTTATCAATGGAAAATAATTCATTTTGTGAAAAACAATAACGATTGTCGGAAAAATCGAGGTAATAAAGAAACCATGTTGTGGTGCAATTTTATCAAATGGACATCATTTATATCGGCAAAATGCTGTTCACATTCGCATTTTCGAATCAAAATGGTTAAAATTTGATATTTAGGATTTCAGGGGATAAAATACCACCTCTTGGCAGATATTTAATAGTATAGGAGTATATGTTTTGACGAATTGTTCCTATATAAATAAGTGTCCCGAATGATTTTCGATATTTTGAAGGTCCTCACCGTAGTTTCCTAACCAAAGTAGTTATAATTGGGTATTTCGGGTTTTCAAAGTATAAATGAGCTACAGGGGTCGATGTTTTTATCTAGCTTCTATATAATGGTAACGTCTCATTTTTGGTATTTTGAGAGTTATATCTAAATGTTTCAATGTTAAAGGCTGGAAGAATATCCACCCTCCCCCTTTTGTAATAAACTTGATGCTCCTCGCCCTGAGTTCAAAAACCTGGAAAAATATTTTCAATATTTGTCCATGTTTTTACATAGCTGCCCTCTTTTAGGCATATTTAAGGTTATAGCCGCATTATCGAACCGAGGCTTCAGTCTATTAACATTTCGGTTTACCAGAGTATAAAATATATTTCGGTCAGAATATATATTTTTTTAACAAAAATAAATATAATTATATAACAATGGATCTGCCTCATTTTATTCCTAAGTATTTTCTAGAGATGAAAACCCCACTAGCAGAAATTTTACGATGTAGGCTAATGACTTGACACATGGGTTAAAGGTTTTTTGAAAATTCGAACCCCAGTGGCTGAAAATTTAGCTTTTCGGGTTCTCAGAGGTTAAAATACATCCTTACCGAAATTTTTCAATATTGGTCTATGTTTGGACATAACGTGGAATATATGGAAATTAGGAAATGAAAGCCCGCAGTATGTCAATTAGTCAATTTTTCTAACTATCTGTTCTGGATGTCTTTTATGTTTGAGCAATTTCCGAAATAAAGTAGCCCATCCAAATGTCAAGCCTGTCTTCATTCATAACTCTTCCCTGTATACTATTATTATATTAAATACTATTAAGTAAGAAGTAGTGTATAGAGTTCATTTTTTTATTATGTGCCGAATTGATTGTTTATTGAAGTAAAACAAATAAACAGATTTAAAAAACAAATACTAAACATGATTTTTTTATTTGAGGACGTCTAAGAAATCCGGTAGTGGGGGTTGTCAATATTAGTTACTTAGTAATAACACTAAGGTCAAATGTCTATCCTGACTCCCAATGAATTAAGAAAAGTCCCAAATCTGTGCATTTTTGGCAAATTTCACAAAAATACCAGGCGCCCAGAATCAAATAGCAAGTTGCCCGATAAAAAATAAAACTCAAAAATTTTTTCTCTGTCAGTAGCATGCCCGCCAAAAATTCGAGCGCCTAAAAGCATGCTACAATTTTTGGATTTTTTGTTTTTTATTTTTCTGGCGGGTTACTTTCTATTTGATTCTGGGCGCCAGGTGAATGAAAAATCGTGACGTCATAACATAAATTTATGACGCAAGCGTAGGGGCATGTATACTTACCATATTTGAATCCGTAAATAAAAACAAACGATATTTTTAGTAAATTCATTTATATTTACATTTTTATTAAATATTCTTTGTAGAAACATATACTTATACATTTAAAAATATATTAAATATTATTTTAAATAAATATTAATTTTCTTAAAAACTAAACCGACTTATTTGCTCTCTGTATTGCAATCCTTGTAGAATTTTATGATTGAGGAAACAGGATGAATCCCAAAGGTATAATTTTAGTTATGGGCGGGGGCCTGCCATATTTTCAACTTAGTTGTAGATCGATAAGTTTCGATTGTCATCATACGGAAATCCGAGCATATACAATACCCAATAATCTGGAATGAAAAATAAATTAAAAATATATATATTTTTTTTTTATAAAAAATGTTTTAATTTTAAAAAACATTTAAATAATATTGGCTGAACAAATTTTAAACTGTGGCGGAATAGCTACAGTTCGGCATTTATTTGTCGACATTTGAGTGGGTTGATTTTTTTTATTTTTCTACTTTATGCAAATTCTAAAAATATCAAGGAAATTCGTTCTTGAACGACACGACAAGAACTTTTAATTTTGAAATGAGGGTCACAGATGGAATCTGGAATAGATGTAGTAAATGGTTTTTATTTGGAAATTCAAACTATAAGTATCCGCAGAGGACAAAAATGTACTAAATTTGGTACAATTTCGTAGAATGTGAATGGATTGATCTAAAAACATGAAATTTGAAATACGAATTAAGGCTAAGAAATATGGTCGATATAAGGAGGTGGTTTTGGAAGTGTGTACTCATGTATACGAAAAGTACTAAATTTTGTACAATTTGAATTTTGGGAAACGGATGAATCTGGAATCCTAAAATTTAAAATTAACATTATTGTTCTAGAAATTTGTATTTATGTGTACGAAATATACTAAATGGTATTATATCTGGTACAATTTGGATTTTGGGTGAACTGATAGAGTTGTAATCTTTAAAATTGAAGTTTAGATCACAGCTGGAGCTAGGATCATTGTTGGGTTGTACGATTGGGATATGGAGGAAGTTTTGGAAATTTTTAATAAATGCTACCGCCGATAGATTGAGCTAAGTAGAACGTTTGGGAAATGGGCACTAAACTTGGTACAATTATAATTTTGAAATCCTGAAATCGGAATAGGTAGATTAGAAAAATCGTAATTATGTGTACTAAATTTGGTACAATTTGAATTTTGGGTGAAACGATAGGGGTGTTGGGGTGTAGGATTGCGATGTGCAAAAAGTTTCGAAATTTGTACTATTGTGTACTAAATAGTACCAAACGGGGATTTGGGTGAACCGATAGAGAAGGAATATTTAAATTTGAAGTTAGGCTCACAGTTGGGGTGTAGGATTGGGCAATGTAGGAGGTTTTGAAAATGAAAATACCACTGTGTTCTAAATGATACTAAAATTAATTCAATTATATTTTAGTGAAGCGATCGGGCTAGAATCCTGAAATTGGGAAATATGATATATATTATATATTAATGTGTACTAAATGGTACTAAATCATGAATTAGTTTTGGAAATAAATACTACAAGAATACGAGAGGTAATAAATGGTAAAAAAATAAGTATAGATCTAGATTTGCGTTGCGATCAGAATTGGTGTGTAGTGTTGAGATATGGAGGTAGTTTTGGAAATACGCATTATAAGGTAATAAAGAAACTAAATGGTACTAAAAGTTTAATTATGGCCAATATTGGTATTTACGTTGATTAGCTCTTCTAAAATATGTAGTTCTCTGTGAAAACAAAATAAAATATTTAGAAATGTTTAAATAATTCCCACATCCGCTAACGAATTTATTTCATTGTATGTCTGTTTTTATGAATTATATGTAATATCATGATATATCCATGTATTAGGGATAAACATGTTGGTAACATCTTGACCAAATTGGTAACATATTGGTAACATCTTGACCAAATAATTTGTTATTCATAAGCAGGCCAATAAATGTATGAGTAACTTCTAATATTTGTATGTATATTTCCAAATATTAAATAAATGCTTTGTACATCGTCATGTGGTATAACAATTCATTGCAAATGTTTAGTTGCTAATTTATACAGTCCGAGCAATACAACTATATTCATTCATACTTATGTTCAGTGATGGTGGTGGTGTGTTAAATGAATATTAAATAAGACATTACCAGATGATAAATGTAAATCAGATAAATTGATTATTTAGCATTTGCATAAATGACCCAAAGAAAAACAATTTTGGTAGAAAATCATAAATAATATTTTTCAAATAAAATTAACATTTTTTGAGGGGAAAATAAAATGAAAAAAAATATGAATATAATTAGTAAAATTTTTAAGGGAAAATTAAAAAAAAACTGTTTTATTTTTCAATACAATATAGATACAGTGCATTACTCTCCTCGATAATATCTTAATGGAGTGGGGGTGGAATGAGTACTGCACGGAGGATGTTTGTTTTATTCCTTGGCACCGGAAATTAATGAACCAAAAAACCGTAAAATCAATTTTCGAAAATGGCAGCAGACGACAATGTCAAAAATGTGTGTATGCCTGTCATACATGAAATACTCCAGAAAAAATGGAAACAAACGAACGAAATGAACAACATTAACACAACGTTAAGTAGGTAGACACACTCGGCGAATGATAATCAAGGCAGCAACGACAACACCAATACCACCACCACTATAATCAATGATGAGATGATGTTGTATTTTAAAGTTGGCTTTTTGCTGCTGCCGCTGTTGATGTAACAACACTCTTTCGGTGCTACCTCAATTTTTGGGTGGGAGTTCCACTATGTGTTTTTGTCTGTTCAACAAGGATTGTTTCCTCGTATCAACCAGCCAGCCAAATGTTGTTCGCTCTGCTACAGGCAAATGTCATGTTCAATTGCTTACAACATTAACTTTTCGTTCAGCAACATATTACAAAGTGTGTCCCCAAACTGTCTGTCTTGTTGCCGCCGTTTATTCGTTCGTTCGTTTGTTCATTCATTCTGTCTATCAGATTGACGAACGGTGTTGCCTTGTGATATCGTCTGCTACTGCTGATGATGTTATTTTCCATTTGTCGCCAAAAAATTAACAACAATTTTGTTTCGGGCTGTTGTTATTTTGTTTGGCCTTAATATGCCTTATTTGAGATATGGTATGGAAACCCCTAGTCACTTGTAGAAACGCAATATGATTACTTACATATTCGTCGAACTTGAGGGGTTCTCAAAAATAATACTAATAACGCGGCTAAAGACTTGGAGTTTTTTCCGAAGGACCAAATAGGACGATAACCGTGGATTTTCTTAAAAGGAGCACATATGACTATAGGCACTTTGGTCCTTATTTTTTTTTAAATCCACCCTAATATTCACGTTGGTCCTGCGTTAAAATTATTTTAAAGTTTACACAAATATCCATTGATCCTAAAAAATCTTTGAAAAATCCACCAAAAACTCCACGTTGGTGATTCAAAAAAAATCTTAAAAAATCGAAGCCTCCATTTCGGTTGGTCCTTCAGAAAAAATGTTTTAACATATTCAGAAGTCTTGCTCTAAAGATTAGAAAATTCTTAAATATCCTCATCTGCATCCCTGCTGTTCTAAAAACATTTACGTCTGCGGGTTTTACAAGGCAATTTTTCTGAAGGTCCTATAATATATTTTTTTAATAATTTTTCTGAAGGATCGAAATACCAAAGGCGTGGATTTTTAAATATTTTTTCTGAAGGATCGAAAATGGCAAAGGCGTGGACTTTTAAATATTTTTTCTGAGGGATCGAAAATGGCAAAGGCGTGGATTTTTAAAATATTTTTCTGAAAGATCGAAAATGCCAAAGGCGAGGAATTTTAAAAAATGTTCAGAAGGATCGAAAATGCCAAATGCGCGAATTTTAAAAAAATTTTCTGCGTGGATTTTTAAATAATTTTTCTGAAGGATCAAAAATGCCAAAGGCGTGGATTTTTAAATAATTTTTCTGAAGGATCAAAAATGCCAAAGGCGTGAATTTTTAAATAATTTTTCTGAAGGATCAAAAATGCCAAAGGCGTGGATTTTTAAATAATTTTTCTGAAGGATCAAAAATGCCAAAGACGTGGATTTTTAAAAAATTTTTCTGAAGGATCGAAAATGTCAAAGGCGTGGATTTTTGAAAAATTTTTCTCAAGGACCTAAAAGACAAGAGATGATTTTTAAATACTTTTTCTTAAGGACCTACAAGACAAGATGAGAGGATTTTAAATAATTTTTCTTTATGAGATGATTTTTAAAGAAAGGTTTTTTCTGAAGGATCTGCAAGACAAGAGGCGTGAATTTTTCTAAAGGACCTACAAGGCAAAAGGCGTGGATTTTAAATAAATTTTCTCAAGGACTAACATGGCAAGATGCGTGGATTTTTAAAGAATTTTTCCCAATGTGAATTTTTACAGAACGTTTCTCGTGGACTTTCAAGACAAGAGGCGTGGCTCTGTAAAAAATTTTTCTCAAGGACCTATAAGACAAAAGGCGTGAATGTGTAAAGAAAATTTATTGAGGACTTTCAAGACAAAAGGTGTGAATGTGTAAAGAAAATTTATTGAGGACTTTCAAGACAGAGGCGTGGGTTTTTGAGGATTTTTTCGAATGAACCAACAAGTCAGAGGCTTGGGTTTTTAAATAATTTTTCGAATGAACCAACAAGGCAAAAAATACCAGCAAAATAAGTGGGTGGCATTTTCAAAGGACTCTTCTAAAGCGCCAACACATTACAATATATCTACGTACAACCAAAAACCATCCTGACACGTGATGAAAAATTAACATTCCAATTCCAATTCCATATCTAACTCCATAAACTCAATACATACATACCCATATATGAGTATCATTCTCCTACATAATAAAGATGTCATAATTATTTTCCATCTCTCGCTCTTTGTTTCCAGGTGTATTATTTATATCTTTACATTGGTAGTATGATATTCCTACTCTTTATGTACGCAACACTGCTATGGGGAAGACCAAAAATTCCAACCAATATAGGTAAAAACACATACCTACAAAAATATAAGTCCTGTTTAAAATTAATATTTCCCCTCCTTAAATTCCAGCTTCACCCACAAAACTCTCAGCCAAGACTCGGTCAACAAGTGCATCAGAAACTATGGATGAATCAGATACGGATAGCACCTCAACAGATCGTAATAAACGTATGCCACCGGCTATATCATCGGCGAGACGACCTTCTATATTATCGCCATTGGGGCGACAACATCATTACGGTAGCTTCTATTTGCGTATGGGTGCCGTAGGTAAGTGAAGTAAATGTTCAGCGAGTGTGTTTTTTTGTTTTTGTATTTTTTTCCTTTCTGCAACTATTGTTCGGGAGTTGACAAAAGATTTATGAATGCTGTAGTAATAAATTTTATGGTAAAACACAAAGTTTTCAATTGTTTTGTGGTGTGGGATGCGGGATGCTTTTAAATGGCATAGAAAAATAGTTTTGTAATGGATATGTTTTTTTTCTTGTAATGTGGGTTTTAATGGGTTTCACATACATACAAATATTATTTGTATATTCGAACAAAAAGGAATGATATATTAAATGAGAGTGAGTTATATTTCCTTGTATAAAGTTGGGTCATAAGGAAGAATTTATAGAGGTCCGTCATAGCTATAGGAAGGGAGTTTAGGGCTATTTATTCGAGGGAAATCGAGACGAAGAAAATCGAGAAAGATCAAGGATTATTGAGCACTAATTTTTCAATTTTTTTTAATTTTTCAAGGGAAATCAAGGCTGTAGGTGTGGAATCTTAGGACTAATTTTTCAAAGGAAATCAAGGCTATAGGCGTGGATTATTAAGGACTAATATTTTCAAGGGAAATCAAGGCTATAGGCGTGGATTATTAAGGACTAATATTTTCAAGGGAAATCAAGGCTATACGCGTGGATTATTAAGGACTAATATTTTCAAGGGATATCAAGGCTATAGGCGTGGATTATTAAGGACTAATTTTTCAAGGGAAATCAAGGCTATAGGCGTGGTATTAAGGACTAATTTTTCAAGGGAAATCAAGGCTATAGGCGTGGTTTATTAAGGACTTATTTTTCAAAGTAAATCAAGGCTATAGGTGTGGATTATTAAGAACTATTTTTTCAAGGGAAGTTAAGGCTATAGGCGTGGGTTATTAAGGACTAATTTTTCAAGGACAATCTATGCTATTGGCGTGGATTGTTAATGACTAATTTTTCAAGGACAATCTATGCTATTGGCGTGGATTGTTAATGACTAACTTTTCAAGGGAAATCAAGGCTGTAGGCGTGGATTATTAAGGACTAATTTTTCAAGGGAAATCAAGGCTATAGGCATGGATTATTTAGGACTAGTTTTTCAAGGGAAATCAAAGCTATTGGCGTGGATTATTAAGGACTAAGTTTTCAAGGGAAATCAAGGCTATAGGGGTGGTTTATTAAGGACTAATTTTTCAAGGGAAATCATGGCTATAGGTGTGGATTATTAAGGACTAATTTTTCAAGGGAAATCAAGGCTATAGGTGTGGATTATTAAGGACTAATTTTTCAAGGGAAATCAAAGCTATAGGCGTGGGTTATTAAGGACTAATTTTTCAAGGGAAATCAAGGCTATAGGCGTGGATCATTGAGAACTAATTTTACAAGGGAAATCAAGGCTATAGGCGTGAATTATTAAGGACTAATTTTTCAAGGGAAATCAAGGCTATAGGCGTGAATTATTAAGGACTAATTTTTCAAGGGAAATCAAGGCTGTAGGCGTGGATTATTAAGAATTAAATTTTTCAAGGGAAATCAAGGCTGTAGGCGTGGATTATTAAAAATTAAATTTTTCAAGGGAAATCAAGGCTGTAGGCGTGGATTATTAAAAATTAAATTTTTCAAGGGAAATCAAGGCTGTAGGCGTGGATTATTAAAAATTAAATTTTTCAAGGGAAATCAAGGCTGTAGGCGTGGATTATTAAAAATTAAATTTTTCAAGGGAAATCAAGGCTGTAGGCGTGGATTATTAAAAATTAAAATTTTCAAGGGAAATCAAGGCTGTAGGCGTGGATTATTAATAGGTCTGGATTATTAGAAACTAAATTTTCAAGGGAAATCAAAGCAATAGGCGTGGATTATTAAGAAATAGTTTTTCAAGGGATATCAGGGCTATAGGGGTGGTTTATTAAGGACTAATTTTTCAAGGGAAATCATGGCTATAGGTGTGGATTATTAAGGACTAATTTTTCAAGGAAATCAGAGCTATAGGTGTGGATTATTAAGGACTAATTTTTCAAGGGAAATCAAAGCTATAGGCGTGGGTTATTAAGGACTCATTTTTCAAGGGAAATCAAGGATACAGGCGTGGATCATTGAGAACTAATTTTTCAAGGGAAATCAAGGCTATAGGCGTGAATTATTAAGGACTCATTTTTCAAGGGAAATCAAGGCTATATGCGTGGATTATTAAGGACTAATTTTTCAAGGGAAATCATGGCTAGAGGTGTCGATTATTAAGGACTAATTTTTCAAGGGAAATCAAGGCTATAGGCGTGGATTATTAAGGACTAAGTTTTCAAGGGAAATCAAGGCTATAGGCGTGGATTATTAAGGACTAATTTTTCAAGGGAAATCAAGGCTATAGGCATGGATTATTTAGGACTAGTTTTTCAAGGGAAATCAAAGCTATTGGCGTGGATTATTAAGGACTAAGTTTTCAAGGGAAATCAAGGCTATAGGGGTGGTTTATTAAGGACTAATTTTTCAAGGGAAATCATGGCTATAGGTGTGGATTATTAAGGACTAATTTTTCAAGGGAAATCAAGGCTATAGGTGTGGATTATTAAGGACTAATTTTTCAAGGGAAATCAAAGCTATAGGCGTGGGTTATTAAGGACTAATTTTTCAAGGGAAATCAAGGCTATAGGCGTGGATCATTGAGAACTAATTTTACAAGGGAAATCAAGGCTATAGGCGTGAATTATTAAGGACTAATTTTTCAAGGGAAATCAAGGCTATAGGCGTGAATTATTAAGGACTAATTTTTCAAGGGAAATCAAGGCTATAGGCGTGGATTATTAAATACTAATTTTTCAAGGGAAATCAAGGCTATAGGCGTGGATCATTGAGGACTAATGTTTCAAGGGAAATCAAGGCTATAGGCGTGGATCATTGAGGACTAATGTTTCAAGGGAAATCAAGGCGCGAATTATTAAGGATTAATTGTTAATGAAAAGAGAAAATCGAAGATATTGGCATGGACTGTTAAGGACTAAGTTTTAAAGCAATATAAAATAAGAATCAAGGATATTGTCATAGATTATTAAGGACTAATTATTGAAGGCCTATGAAAGCTCTAAATACAACTAATTTCATTTGCAAATAACATAATATATGTGTAGACATTTCGTCTCTTAAATAACAGCACATTTTCCTTGTCACTGTTGGCTAAGAAAATAATTTATTTTTATGTACAGCACTTAAATTCTCCCACCACCCCAGATTTGTTCTCCATTCCTACAGGATTACACTTCGACTTGTACAATTTACACATTTAATTTATGCTACATGTAATGGTTATACTTTAGGGCCTAATGGTTTTATATTGTTGGGTAGCTTTTTTATGCTGTTGTTGTTGAAACCCCCAGATTGCAAAAACAAAACAAAGCAAAAAAAAAGAAGAAAACACGCTTAAGTGAAGACACAAAGAAAATCCTTTGGTAAACCTTCATAATTCAATTGTGTATGTGTGTGTGCGAATTATCTTTAAGTTTTTCTTAAAGTCTGCTTATTTACAACGCCGAACAGCGGCAGCAGCAGGAAATACAACTGACTGTCAGACAACAATCGGGAATTAAATTTGTTGTCGCTTTTATATCCGTCGCCGCTTTATGTTCTTTGTCGTTATGTTGGTTGCTTTGTTTTTGTTTTTGCAGGAAATTAAGGGACTTTTGGTTGTAGTTTGGGGTATGAGGTTGCGGATTGTTGTTGTCGTTTATTTATCGTGTTTGCTTTTAATGACTTTAATGTTAGTTGTTGTTTCTTATTTTTTAAAGAAAATATTTACTCATCCATTTTTATTTGTTTATGTTGTGTGTTTTTTGCTTTCTCTTTACAGCCTTTGGTATTGGTAGCATGATATATTCTGGTCTAGAATTTGGTCAATATTTTGAATTAAATCCGGACACGAAGTGTCACAATGTTTTGTTGGCTTTGACACCAGCTACAAGGATGGCATTCATTTTTATTCAAATGTATTTTATATTTTTGAATAATGAGGTAAGTATTGGTATACAAATATTTCAGTTGTTTGCAGGGTGTCTATAGAAAACAAAGTTGTAATTTTTGAAGGCCTAATTTTGGAATTTTTTAAGGAATATCAAGACTATAAGTGTTGATTTTAAAGGGCTATTTTTCAAGGATAATCAAAGTTATAGCCGTAGATTTGCAAGGACTAGTTTTCAAGGACAACCTAAGCCATAGACATAGAAATGATAATTTTCAAGGGCAATCAAAGCCCTAGACGTAGTTTTGATTACTATTTTATAAAAGACTATCATCAAATATAGGCGTGGTTTCTTATGGACTAATTTGTGAAGGACTATCATCGTATATATGTGCGGTTTCTTAGGGAATAATTTGTGAAGGACTATCATCAAATATACGCGCAGTTTCTTAAGGACTAATATGGAAGGACTAGGTGTGGTTTCTTAAGGACAAATATTTAAAGGACTATAATCAAATATAGGCCAGATTTCTAAAGGGCATATTTTTCGAAGGACTATCATCAACTATAAGCGTGATATCTTAAGCACTATTTTTTGAAGGACTATCATCATAAATAGGCATGGTTTGTTAAGGACAATGTATTGCGCGGATTGTTAAGGACTAATTATATTCGCGTGGTTTTGAGGACTAATTATAATTAATTCACTATTGAAGGACTATAGAGGATTTTTAAGGACTAATTATTGAAGAACTCTGAAGTCATAGGCGTAGACTTTTAAAGACTAATTACTGAAGGACTATCAGGTCAATGGGGTGGATTTTTGAAAGACTTTCAGAGCTATAGGCATGGATTTTTAAGGGCAAAACTTTGTATGATTATCAAGTCATAGACGTAGACTGTTAAAGACCAATTACTAAAGGACCAGAACATAGGCGTGTATTTTTTGGACTACACTTTGCAGGACTCTTAGAGCCATAGGTTTGAATGTTTAATGACTACACTTTGATTAACTTTCAGAGCCATAGTCGTGGATTTTTATGAAATATACTTTAAAATACTCTCAGAGCCAAAGACATGGATTTTTCGAATTACATTTTGAAGGACTCTTAGAGCTACAGGCGTGGATTTTAAAGAACTATACTTTGAAGGACTCTCAGAACTACATGAGCGGATTTTAAAGAGCTATCTTTGAGGGACTTTTAGAATTATATGCTACACTTATATGCTACACTTTGAAGGACTCTCAGAGCAATAGGAGTGGATTTTTGAAGGATTCTCAGAGCAATATGCGTGGAATTTTTAGGGCAACATTTTGAAGGACTCTCAGAAGCCTCACTATAGCCGTGGATTTTTGAGGACTACACTTTGAAGGATTCTTAGGGCTATAGACCTGGATTTTTAAGAATTACATTTTTAAGGACTCTCAGAGTTATAGACTTGGAATTTTAAGGACTACACTTTGAAGGACTCTCAGAGCAATAGGCGTGGATTTTTAAGGACTACACTTTGAAGGTCTGTCAGAGCTACGGGCGTGGAATTTTATTTTAAAAAACTCTCAGAGCTATATGCGTGGATTTTTAAGGACTACACTTAGAAGGACTGGATTTGGATTTGAAGGCACTTTTTATTGACGTGAATTTTGAAGGACTTCTTATTGAAGGACTCTTAGAGCTAAAGACGTGCATTTTGAAGGACTCTCAGAGACGTGAAAATTGAAGTACTAATTATATAAGGGAGTTTCAGAGCTAGGACTAGAAGAACTTTTAATGACGTTGATAACAATACCTTCTTACGATAGAAGACCTTATATGGGTTATCCTTAGGTAGAAGACATTTTTTAGTCAAAATACTTCTATACGCCAAATACCATTGGAATAACTTTTGTAGACGGAAAGGCCGTATAACTTTTTAAAGAATGTCTATAGGCAGGAGGAACTAAAATAAAATCTTCGGTAACATCTTACAAGGGTCGTATATCGACAGAAAATCTTCTACATGACTTCTATAACCTGAAGACATTCAACATGTATTCCATAGCCAAAAACCTTATCATATGGATAAAATATCTTCTACAGGCCTTTTAGATGTTTTGGATCTTTTAAAAGCCTTCCAGACATAATAAATTTCTATACCACAAATCTCCTGAAGCCATAAATTATCCTACAAATCGCCTGATAAATTAGGTGTCCCCCCAGATATTCTATAAACCGAAAATTAAGGAGATCTTTTATAGCCCTTTTATAAACAGAAGATTTTCAACATGTGTTCTGTAGACAGGAGGGTTTCAACAGGTCTTCTAGAGGCAGTAGTTTTAAAAGGTTTCTCTAGAAGGAAGGCATTCTACTGATATCGCACATCTTATAGGTCTTTTAACGGAGGTCTTTTACATCACTTCTATAGACAAAAAATCGTCTAGAAGGTCTTCTGAGGATAAAAGACCTCCCTGGGGTCTACTCAGAAGAGAATATATGAAGAAAAGAAAAATAGATAGAAGGACTTATATAGGTCTTATATAGATTGCTGTCCCAATATGAATACCCTGTTTTGATAATTTTTTTACTGTTCCAAAAATGTATTCTAATTTTTATTTTCTCTTACATTTTTACAGCAAATCAAAGTGTATCGTTACAAAATCATAGCCCGCTTCGGACTAATGCATATGATTGGCACCAATTTGGCCGTGTGGTTGAATGTCCTGATACAGGAGACAAAACATGAAATTTTAACATTTTATAATCCCGAAAATCGAACATTACGTATATCACATCGAATACCGGGCCATTCAAGGGCACATTCCGTTTTGGCACCATCAGATCCTAATGTTTTGCTAAGAGTTCCACGTGGCTTGAAAGGACCCTATCAAATATTTGAATGTCGTCGTACAAATATATTGGGAACATTAGTGCAAGATGCCTCACCATTCCTGTTCCCCTGTACCATTGAATATTCGTTGATATGTGCCGCTATCCTATATGTTATGTGGAAGAGTATTTCGAGACCGCAAATACCAAAACCACAACGTCCCGATATGATAAGTTCACCAATAAAGCGATCGCCTCACCATTATTCAGTGGATTGTGCCAGGGCACATAAAGGCCTGTTTGTGGGAATTTTGATATTGGTATTGACCATTATATCGTTGATCCTATTTTTCGTATTGATCTCACGACCGGATTTTGTCGCCTTGGCTGTTATGGAAGTGACAATTTGTGAGTTGTTTATTTATGGTACAGCGACAATAGCCACCCTGGTGGGAATGATTCAAATAAGGCATTTGCAGTATGATGCCTATCGTAGCTTCTCTTTGGATGATATTTTGTTGGTTGGCGCGCAGACGGGATCATTTTTATATAACATTTTCACAGTGATTGCAGGACACTTTTCGCTACGCAGTGATGATTGGTTGGTGCCACTCAACGCCTTGGCCTCCATTGTTCAGACCGCCTGCCAAACGATGTTCATCTTGGATGCTAGTCGACGACAGGCTGTCACACCGGAACACATTCGCAAAAAACCCGGAAGGGAAATTGTTACCTTTATGTTGGTTGTTAATTTGGCCATGTGGGCCATATCCACGCTGGAAAAGTCACGAGCCGAATCACATCCTATACAGCTGAATTTCTATGGTCTATGGGCATGGACCATTATTACGCATGTCTCCATGCCGCTGGCGATATTCTATCGTTTCCATTCCACCGTGTGTTTGTGTGAAATCTGGAAGCGGGCATATAAACTAAAACCGACGTATATGTGAGAATTAGCCCGTGAGCGCATTGCTAGCATTGCGCAACAACAACAATTTTGTGAAGAACTTAAGACCAACTTATCGTATTGCTATTGTTCGACAACGATCGTAGAGACCATTGAAGAGGCGGACAGTAATGGTGGTAGTGGCGGCAGTGGTAGCGGTGGTGCTAATGGTACCACCACCAATGGCCATGCTGTGGGTAATTGTGAACCATCAGCACCTCCGGCAGAGAAATGTGGTAATGGTTCGGAAACAACAACTGTGGTGCTGGAAGGTCTGGGTACTGGTACTGAGGCCACCGAGGAAGAGGATCTGGAGACCACCGATAACGAAACTGTGGTAGAAACCAAACAACAGCAGCAATCATCGAGAAAATCAAGTGCCGGTGGTGGAGGCGGTGGTAATGGTCGTGCATTTTGTCCAGTTTATATAATCAATGGTCAATGAGTTTATATGCAACTGGAGTACATTGATGCCAATTCCCAAAAGGAACTCAGTTTTGTTTAAGCTCGAAACAAAAGACAAAGGCAGAAAAGCAGAAACAAACCACACAACAACAAAACGAAAACGAACAAGGCAACAACACCGATGTTATGACTTCGAAGGTGGATTCTTTTGATCTTCTTTGTAGGCATAAGGAATAATCGAAAAAAAGGAAATATAAAACAAATATATATCTATCTACAAACAAATATACACACAACAAACACAAAAAAACTATGAGAAAGGAAACAAAAAAATAAATACTGACCAATTTTGTTGCTCTCTTTTTTGTAAGAAATCAAATCAAGTCAAAATCATCACCAGCTCCTTCTTCATGAAACTCATCTTGTTTAGGCAATAATTATTTTAAAAAAACTGAAAAGATAAAATTAAAAAAACCAAATTAATTGATATTATTGTATATATTATTAATATTAAAATAAAACTAAATATATATGTTTGTAAATTTTATTTAATTATTTATAACTATTAATGTGAACAAAGCAATCAAAAATTTTTGTAAGAAAAAATTGAGATAATTGTTTTTCTATTTATTGAAGACATTGCAAAGATTTATTTAAATGGTATTCTAATGTAATTTATTAATTTTAAATTGACTTTTAAATAAAACAAAAGACATTATTTAATTTGAAATTTTTATTTAGTTTCATTTAACTATTTTTGCATATTCGAGTTATTTTTTAGAAACTATTGGTATGTATTTTTTATTTATTTTTCAATACTTGACACATGGAGTTAAGTTGAATGTTTTTAGACATTTTGTCTAAACTTCTCAAACTTGTTATTTTATTCTACTATATTCATTTTTTAAACGTATATGTAATGTGAATTAATGTCCTGCTATTGGAAAAAAACATGAAATTTTAACATTATTTAATTTTGAAAATCGAACATTACGTATATTACATCGAATACCGGATCATTCACGGGCCCATTCCGTTTTGGCACCATTAGATCTCAATGTTCTGTTGAGAGTTCTGGCCGCTTGAAAGGTCCCTATCAATTATTTTAATGTTGTCGTACACATATTTTGGGAACATTGGACATGCACCGTTTTGTTGTATGATTTGTTGCCATTTTAAAGGTAACTTCATAATGCCTCTCTTATAGAAGAGGCATTATGAAGTTAGTTTTCACAATACCAATTTTTTTTTTTGTTAAAGAAAATTCGCAATGCAATAAAAAAATTAAAATCGTTTGGTGCCAAGTCCGGACTGTATGGCGTAAATGCACCAGCCAAACATCCCAACCAAGCTCTCGATGTTTCTGGCGAATCACTGTAGATGTGTGTGGCCTAGCTTTGCCATGGCGGAAAGTTCTGGTGTCGAAAGTCTTTAACTACAATTCAATGTGCGGGAATAAAAAATAAGTTATTGGGTCTTATGTCAGGGCAGTACGACAGATGACCCATCAATTCTACCTTGGTCGTATTGTCATGTTGCACAATGATTCGTCTTCTCTTGTTAATTTATTGAATTTCTCTGAATACTTCAAATATACAAATTATTCATCTGTATTGCCGTAGAAACAGGCTACCATTTAATTCGAAATAATTTTCCCACGAAAAAGTTGCGTTGGATGCGGGTTGTCTTCGAAGAACTTCTCTTTTTGAGTCTGTTTAACGATTGTCAACTTGAACGGAATATGACGACATCAATGTATTGCGGTACAATGGTTCCTTTTGGTATTTACCTTTTGGGAGAACATCAGATGATCGAATTCACTGAACCAGTTGTCCACAGTGCAATAGGACGGTGTTTAATCGTCATATAAAGATGTGTGTTCTTCGATGCTCTCTTGTCGTGACAATTTTCCCTAGGCCCTCGTATGATACTTACTTGGCTGGCTTGTGACAGAACATTTATTCCATAAGCCGAGCTTAAAACAGACAACATGACCTAGCCACCGTAGTCGAAGCAGCTCGATATGTCGGACTATGTCCGAGAATAGATGGTACAACTCATGGTTCTTTCGACGCCGATATTCACCGCCGACACAGATCGGGCCGTAGATCTTTCAGAGAATTTTTCTCTCAAACACTCCAAGAACTGCATAATCTGCCAAGTTTTATATCCATATAACACATCCATATATAAGTAGTGTAGAGTGTGAGTTTGATCAGGCCATGTTTTTGAATTGCTTACTCAGACATCTGTTATTTATGGCGGTATCAAGATATATAAAATCTTTGACTACCTCGAAGCTGTAATTTTGAAGTTCCACAGTTTGTCAGAGTCTATTGGACATCTTGCACGTTGATACAATCAGCTTGGTCTTCTAGCCGTTTACTGCCAGACCCACTTTGGCAGACTCCTTCTCAATTCGTTCAAAGGTGGCTGTTACCGCTCGCAATATTCGACCCATTATATCAATGTCGTCGGCGAGTAACATATCCTGTTTGGTGTACAGAGTGCCATCTCTGTTCACCTTTGCCTTTTCCTTTTCCAGCAGGATTTTAAAAATGTCGCACGTCAAACTGTCACCTTTCCTGAATCCTTGATTTGCATTGAAGGGAACCGAGAGGTCTTTTCCGACTTTAAATGCTGACCTTGTGCCAAGTAAAGTTATCCTGCATATTCATATTAATTTTGCATGAACTTTAAACACCTCTGAGCGAATTGGGTTGTCGAATGTGGCTTTTGTATTTTTCGAGGGTCTTTTCCAGGATTTGGCGCTGAGTGAAAATCTGGTCAATGGTGTATTTGCCAGGCATGAAGCCGCATTAGTATGGCGCAAGAATATCATTGACAACTGGCTTCGTTCACACAGCATGCTTGATAACACTGTATATGCGATGAGAAGGAGACTAATTCCTCTATAGTTGGCACATATCGTCTTATCTCCTTTTTTGTGCACGGGGCACAGGATGCTGAGGTTCTAATCATTAGTAAAGCATTCCTCTATCCAAATTGTACTAATCAGTTGGTGCATGCTCCTGATCAACGTCTGACCACCGGTCGAGTGGTGATCCATCAGCACCGACTAATTGCTATACTGACCTCATCTTGGCTAGGTGATATACAATTGATACCGTCATCTCTAATTGGTTCTGGGTTATCTTGTTCTCCATTACTATTTTGTTCCGGAAACTTTGTAAAATGCTCCATCGAGATCCTCAACACGCTGTCTGTATCTGTCACCAGGTTTCCTTCTTCATCTCTACAGGAGGATGTGCCAGCACCGAAACCTTCGGTTTCGTTTTTTACTCGTTGGTAAAATGTCCTTATTATGTTTTGTATTTGGAATGCTAATATTTTGCTCACTCGTTATATCCCGAATTCGAGTGAATACTCATTATACGGAATGTCGACTGTATGTTAATATGGTTGTCAATTTTTGTATTATGAAGTGTGAAAGTCTTAATGGTTTTATTTCCTATTTATGACTTCGATACGATTCATCGAATATTTTGATATCATAGAAATTTTTTATCCATTTTTACATGTAAGTTCTTTTGTTACCATTATCGTTATAAAAACATTTTGCAAAAATCCAAAACACACACAGATTAAAATCTCACTACTAAACGAAAAAATGTTCAAATTATTTGTGAAGAAAAACAAACAAAAAAAAATTAATAACGGAATCTTTGTACTCAAAAATATAGTTAACGTAACACTCAAAGTATTGGAAATGTATTGAGAATATGAAGGAAAAATAAAAATTAAATTAATATGGAAACAAAATATATGAAATGTAGAATATGAATCAGAAATCTATTAGTAATGTGTTGTTCTTTATAAACGAAAAAATGCTATTTGTAGGTGCATACCCAAAAAATAATATAAAATATGAAACTGTTTTTTTTTTTATAGTGTTGTAAACCAGTAAAGCATTTAAAAGCAATTGATACAAATTTTTTTGTAAAACACAAATATAATATTAAGGAATTCCATTTTGAATAAATAAAATAAATTATACACAAAAATAAAACAATACATACATTATTATTATTTTTTTTTTTTTTGGAACTCAATCTTAAGAAATACGATGATACTACCATTCATACAACACAGAAGGACCATGTTATTGAAGAGTCATATATATCAATATATATTTTCGCAAATCATATGTCCATTATAATTTTTCAAAATTTTATTTTGTTAAATATTTTGTAATTTTGATTATAATTGAAAATTCTATTTTGACGAGTTAGTTGTCTAATTTGAAATTCTATTCGGCGAGTTAGGTATTTGTGAGAAGAAATTTGCAAAATTATTATATGGCGTTAGCAACACCTCGAAGTATACCCCGGAGATAAGTATATTTCTCAAAATAATAAAATTCTTTGTCGATTTTTCCCATATCTGTATGTTTGTTGAAATAACGGCAGAGCTCGAAATAATAGGTTGGGTAAAAATCCATTATTTTTATATGAACTATAGGACTTTATTTAAAATGCTTCCGAATGTCCGATTTGGGACATGCTATGATTTGTTGCCATTTTAAAGGTAACTTCAAAATGCCTCTCTCATAGAAGTCCTGCTCTCTATTTACAAAAAAAACTCTAGTAGTCGATTTTCACAATCCTCCCTAGATATCAATTTTTTATCTTTATAGAAATTTTGCAAGAAAAAGATGATAATCGCTTAGTGCCATGTCCGGACTGCATGTCGGATTGCATTAAAACTTCCCAAATAAACTCCCGAAGTTTCTGGCGAGTTACTGTAGATGTGTGTGCTCTTGTTGTCCTGGTGGAACACGACACCTCCTCTCCTGTTGGCCAATTCTGTTCAATTGTTATCTTCAAACGGTCCAGTTGGTGACAGATCAGAATTTACCGTTTGGCCATATGGGAGCAACTCATAATAAATAATCCCCTTCCAGTCCCATCAAATGCATAACAGAACCTACCTGGCCTTCAGTCCTGGCTTGACCACCGTTTGAGGTGCTTCACCGCTGTTTTGACACACTCGTTATCTCACAGGGTTATCGTATGTGATCCATTTATCATCTTCATTTACCATCCGTTTAAGAAATGGGTCTATCTCATATCGTTTGCTAAGGCTTCGCAGATGGAAATTCGATCCATACTATTTTTTCTGTAAATTGGTGTTGCACCAAAAAATCGAACTTCTTTTTGAAGCCAGCTTTGTGTTAATTGTTTAAAACAGTTTTATGGTAGATTTTTAGCTCCTGGGCGATGTTACGACTGCTAACATGCCGGCCAACTTCGATCATTTCTTCGATTTTATCGAAATTTTCGACGACCTGCATGATGGATTTCTTTTTCCCCATCCTAATATTTAAGATAGAGCTTTGCAAATTTACACATACATTGCTTATACTCCTATAATGTTTTGTATTGAAAATGGGTTATATCGATTCTCGTTTTAATATAGCCTCTATAACGATACCTCCGAATATTATTATTATTATTATTTTGGACATATTTTTAATTGAGTTAGCATTAGTTTAGAGTTATCGATAATATATTGGAGAAAATCGATATTGGTCCACATTTTAAAGTAGCCTCATATAAAATACCTCCCAAATTTCGTTATTTTTTGGGGGGTTGGAAAAAATCTCAATAAATCAAAATTCAGTTAAAATTTCCTGTTTGGTTTTCCGTTTGCATATTTTTAGTTGCCTCTTTTCGTAACAAAGTCATCAATCCATTTTCTTTAATTTTAAATATTGAATATTCTGTTTTCACAATATTTTCTTAATATGAACAAATCATATTTTATTCACAAATATCACATTTTTTACTTCAATGTCACCAACATTCTACAATTAAAACTACCGATTTATACTGAAGCGAACAAACCACAACAACAAATCATTATCATGACCCACCACAAAATTAAAATAATAAAAGAAACATAAAATGTGAAAAATTAAAATTAAGCAAAAACAGATAAAAAACAGTTTTTAAAAATTTCATATTTTCGGATAACGACATTAGATATACATACAAACAAATTAACAAGTACTTAACAAAAAAAAAAAATAAATAAATAAAAACAATAAAACAACAGCAATGACAACGTATTTAAGCATTAGCTCATCACAAATCATTATAGACGTAGAAATTGAAGGGAATATTGTTTATGGCCAAATACATAAATTTGATGTCATAGATACAAATTACTACCAAATAATAACAATATTTGTATAGAGACTGATTTGTGTACTCATTGCAAAACAACCATAACGAAAAACCAAATATAAATTGTCACTACCATTTCATATAGAAATTTTGCAATGAAATTTAGACAAAAAAAATCAAAATTTATAACATCAGAAATTGAAAATAAGTAAAATATTTAAGCAAGTAACAACCCTTAAATAATTAAATTTGAAATAATTAAAAAAAAAAATCACAGAAACATGTGGAAGATGAGATAATAAAACACTATTGTTTGAACGATTATCGGAATATAATCATTGTTATTTTTATTGACAAAAATAAATGACAGTATTAACATATGTATTTAAATACATTGTACTTTACATCATAATTATTGTTCATTAAAGTTTATAATATATGGATTTTCATAATTCTATTGTACACTATTTTCCGTAAATAATTCCAACTATTTTAAACTTTGGTTTCAAATTGAATTCCTTTGATAAATGTTTGTTAAATATATTTTTTTGTCCTCTACATTATATCTGACTTGCAATTAAATTTTTAAAAATTGCATGACGGCGTTTATGGGAGGTATACTGAAATTTGTTAAGGGGTCTATAAATTCACATGAAGTAATGTTTTTTTTTTTAATTTTGAAGTTGTGGTTTTAGGTGTTTTAGGTATGGATCTATAAAATAATTTTTTTTTACTACGACCATCATAGGCACGTTTTTTAATTTATAAAAATTTTTCACGACTATCTGAGGCGTATATTTTTAAAAATATTTTTTCATGACTATCTGAGTTGTAGATTTTTATATGAGCTATAGGACTTTATTTATCATGCTTCGGAATGTCCGATTTAGGCCAAATATGCACCATTTTGTTGTATGATTTGTTGCCATTTTAAAGGTAACTTCATAATGCCTCTCTCATAGAAGTCCTGCTCTCTATTTGCGAAAAAAAACTCTAGTAGTCGATTTTTACAATCCTCCCGAGATACCAATTTGTCATCGTTAAACAATTTTTGCAATGCAAGAAAAATATGATAGTCGTTTTATGCCAAGTTCGGACTGTATGGCGGATGCATTGAAACTTCCCAACCAAGCTCCCGAAGTTTCTGGCTAGTCACTGTAAGTGAGTGGCCTAGGGTTCTGGTCAATTGTAAATGGTTTAACCCTTTGTGCCCCGGATTTTTCCGTAATCATAGAACAATTTTCTATTCACAGATGTAATGCAACTATCCTAAATAGGATATGAACGAAATTTGACATCGCTATATCCTTGCATTCGGAAGATACAGTACATTCTTTCTGAAAAATAAAAGTCCTATATCAAGAAAACCAAATGCTAAATCGACGGATTTATTTTTAAATTATTCTCTATATTCTGTTTTACAAGAATAAAAAATAATTCTGATGGCAGAATTCGTACATTTCGAATACGAAGCGATTTAAATATTTTGGACTGTATACACAAAATAGTACTGTACACATTTTTGCTCTCTTCTCTATATTGAAAAGCTCATAACTTTACCAAAAAAATTGAATTTTTAAGATTTTTGTTCTGATATGTGTTGTCCATAATCAGGCCTTGACGTATGAATTCCAAAGAATATATATCTACAAGCTACATAATAAATATAAGCTCTAAAACATTTTGTTGCCTGTGGGCAACATTGGTCCACAAGGGGTTAAAAGCGGTAATATGGTCCATTTTTAGCTCCTGGGCGACGTTACGACTGCTATCATGCCGGCGAACTTTGATCATTTCTCCGACATTTTCGACGACCGACCTACCTGTGTGAGGTGCCAAAATTATTATCTGATCATCACCAAAAAATATAGGTGTTGTCCTTGACCATAACTGAACCCTCAACGAGAAGTTCAAAGCAATCAGGGCTACTTTTCCGCTCTCTAGTGTGGTAAATATTTAAGCGCAACTCCCACATCCGAGTACATACGTTAATATAATTGGTATTAATTTAATGGTCAATGGATATACTATCAACATATCGGGTTTATGTCCTTCAGTGGTAAATATATACGCCATAGAATACAAATTTTGTAATTTTTCAGGGTCCATTTTATCCGTTAAATATTGACCGATATTTACCAAAACAGGCACGCTTATTATTTAGCCCGATCCCCTTACCGATGTAAAAGTTCGCGATGTTCGGGTTATAAATGCGACCTTTGGAGCAACCAGAAAATCAGAAAAAAATAATGTTTTTGGTCCATGTCATTCCCTAAATATAAATCGAT
Source organism: Musca vetustissima (assembly GCF_032173495.1). Lineage (NCBI taxonomy): Eukaryota > Metazoa > Arthropoda > Insecta > Diptera > Muscidae > Musca > Musca vetustissima. The sequence goes on from NW_026888978.1 coordinate 65,105, forward strand.
CTGTACTAAAAACAATAGGGCCTGTATCGCGTTTTCAAATTATAATGGACAGACGGACGGACGGACACACATGACTAGATCGGCTCAGCTAGCCGAGATATGACGATCTGCATAGGGTAAAGGACCAATATTTCGCGGCGTTACAAACTCTTGGGGTTGCACAAAGCTATAATACCCTGACAGCATAGTTGCGTAGGGTATACAAATGTTGACAAATTGTTGTGGAGGTTCCAGAAAATGGAAATCGATAGTTACCAATATCGTGACCCAAATCCATAAAAATATTAAGAGGGACAAATTTTGAATCGAATCAGATACTTCATTAGTTTCATATTAGATATATTTATCTGTCCTACAATTATGACAAGAACGTAACGAAATGTTATGCGGAGAATAAATAAAATCTACTAATGCAAGAGGATGGATGTGGAAGGTCATTTGTATTGGGGTCTATATATTCACATGAAGTTATGTGTGTTTTTTTTTATATGTGGATCGTGCTGGATTTTCACCAACTGACAAACGATTTGGCAAATATTTGTTTTTTTCAACGAATATCAAAGGCCTGGATTTCTTAAATAATATTTTTAACGACTATCCAAGATGTGGATAGTTTTTTCAACAACTATTTTAGACGTGAATCTATTAAATATTTTTTTGCAATGACCATCTAATGCGTGATTTTGAAATCATTTTTATACCCTTCACCACACTGTTGTACAGGGTATTATGTTAATATGTTTGTAACAGTCAAAATGGAACGAGATAGACCCAAGGTTTCTTTTGAGAATATGTATAGAATCACCATCTGATGTCCTTCATGTTAAAAGGTGCAGATCACATTAATTATCTGAATGATATGCAATTTAGCACAGATCATTTATTTGCCCCAAGGACGAAACCTATTGAAATTCGTAAAAATCAGTTCATACTTATATATATATATATATATATATATACTGCCGATTGGCAGAAAATGTTGCACAACGTACGGTAGTTAGGATACCTTAACGTCTGACAAGTTTTATTGACATCGGTTAGGATTTACATATATCTCCCATATATATTTTTTAGTAATAGGGTACCTTCTGGCCCGTATAAATATAAATACGAACTTTCGGCCTCGCATGCTTTTTGATCAAAAATCGTACTCGTTTTAGCAATTCAGCAATAAGTAATCGTTTGGGTACAAATGGATATATTCGTGTATATTCGAAATTGTTATAGCACGTTCAACTATCAGAATCGATGATTTTTTATTCTGTCGATATTTAAAATACAATAAGTTTCCCTATTACTGTTGACCCATATTTATATTGATTTGATTGGTGTTATCTTGCTATTTTTCTTGTTCATATATGAATATCCTTAGCCTGTTTGTTCAATAGATTATTATTTACTTTATTTTCAAATTATTTTATGTAAGTGAATAAACTCATGCCTCGAAACTTATTGATTAAATTATAAATTTGTATTAAATTAAAACTAATATGTAAATTAATAAATTTTTTTTATAATTACATATATGTGTGTATGTGTTTTATTAACTTTATGTGATACATTTTGAATGTTTACCAAAAAAAAAAGTAAATGCATTATTAAATTTAAGTTATTGCTCAAATAAAAGAAATATTTTCAAATACATAAATAGTTACTTATGATGTTATTAGCAATTTATGAATAATAAGTTAATAATTTATGTTTTCCAAAAAATAAATAGTTTGCCTACTTTTTGTAGTAGTATTAATTATTTATTATAAATAAATATAAATTATACAAATAATTTATTCTGTTAGATTGTGTAAAATAATTGAGCTACTCCTCCAGTTGTAATGTAATCAAAACAAAAAAATAATAAAATTATTTTTATTAAAACTAAATATGTAATTAAATATTGTGTAATTTTTTTGAGTAGATATTTTAATTCATATACATATTTATTACTAACTATATTACACTACAAAGACATAATATGGCTTTGTAATAAAAAAAAAACACACACACACATGTCCCAGACCCACCATATTTTGTCTAACACTCATTCTAATGTCGTATTTTCTAAGTGTATTTATAAGATAATTTACTATATAAAAATAAACATAAAAATTTTATTAGTATTTTTAATAATTAACCATTTTATTATTATTATGAAATCAAAATATAACTCAAATTTAAATTAATTTTTTAAAACTTATTTAAAAAGAAGAAACCCCAAAAATATAGAAATAAATGGAAAATAACGAAAATAAATACTATCACACTACTAATAAAGAAAACAAAAATCATGTATTCTAGTTGACATATAATCGTAATCTAGAATCATATATACATCAGATCAGATCTAGAGAAAAATCTGACAAAAGAAAACAAAATATTAATCCATTTAGTAGTTCATCATTATGTCGTATGGCAATGCATTTGAATCCAAAAAAGAAAAACAAAACAAGAATGTTAAAAACAATATTTAAATTGGGAAAATATTAAATTATTGAAAGAAAAAATAAAGATGAAATATATGAAAATATATACATGTGTATTTTATTGAATCAATACAGGTAAGGATTTAAAAATGAAAATTATTTTCAAAACCTGGTACTTAGGTTTTGGATGGTATTATTATACCCTTCAACACACTGTGGTACAGGGTATTATGTCTTTGTGCATATGTTTGTAACAGGCAAAAGAAAACGAGATAGACATATGGTTCCTTTTGAGAATATGCATAGAATCACTTTTTATGTCGATTTATACATGTCCGTCTGTCCGACCGTCCGTCCGTCCGCCCATGCATTTTTGTTAACAAAGTACAGGTCGCATTTGTAATCCGATCTTGCTGAAATTTGCCACAGTTCACTTATGTGGCCCAAGGACGAACCCTATTGAAATTGGGAAAAATCGGTTCAGATTTAGATATAGCTCCTATATAAATTTTGGTCCGGTTTTTGGTAAATAGTGCACCAAAGTCCATATATCCTTCGATTTGCACGAAATTTGGCACAGCGTACTGAATTAAGCCTAGAACGATGTGTGTTAAATTTCGTGAAAATCGGTTCAGATTTACATATACCTCCCATATATATTTTCGTCCGATTTTGGGTAAATAGTGCACCAAAGTCCCTATATATCCTTCGATTTGCACGAAATTTGGCACAGCGTAGTGAATTAAGCCTAGAACGATGTGTGTTAAATTTCTTGAAAATCGGTTCAGATTTAGATATTGCTCCCATATATATTTTCGTCCGATTTTAGGTAAATAGTGTAGCAAAGTCCCTATATATCCTTCTATTTGCACGAAATTTGGCATAGCGTAATGAATTAAGACTAGAAAGATATGTTTTAAATTTCGTGAAAATCGGTTCAGATTTAGATATAGCTCCCCTATAAATTTTCGTCCGGTTTTTGGTAAATAGTGCACCAAAGTCTCTTTATATCCTTCGATTTGCACGAAATTTGGCACAGCGTAGTGAATTAAGCCTAGAACGATGTGTGTTAAATTTCGTAAAAATCGGTTCAGATTTAGATATAGCTCCCATATATATTTTCGTCCGATTTTAGGTAAATAGTGTACCAAAGTCCCTATATATCCTTCGATTTACACGAAATTTGGCATAGCGTACTGAATTAAGACAAGAAAGATATGTTTTAAATTTCGTGAAAATCAGTTCAGATTTAGATATAGCTCCCATATATATTTTCCCCCGATTAAATAATGTAAATGGTGCACCAAAGCCCCTATATATCCTTCCATTTGCACGAAATTTGGATTTATAAGTAAATGACGAATGCAAAAAAAACTGAAATAAGTGTAACATAACATGTGGCAAGTTTCGATGAAATCGGTTTAGATTTCGATAATTTGCTTTAAATTTATTTACATAATTTTGTCCCATTGTCTCAGATATAGAGTTGATCTGACTAAAAATTTAGTATATGTTGCAGATTGACCTGTTTAATTTCATGGATTCCATCTGTTGGATATACCCAAAGTGGTGAAGGGTATATAGTCGCATATCAGAGGCGTAGATTTTTCTAAATGATTATCTGAGGCGCAGATATTTCTAAAGCCCTATCTCAGGCATAGATTTTTCTTAAAACCTATCTAAATGCATAGATAGATTTTTTAAAGACCTATTTGAGGCGTAGATTCTAAAGGCCTTCCTAAGGCCTTGATTTTTCCGAAGGCCTTCCTAAAGCGTAGATTTTTCCGAAGGCCTTCCTAAAGTGTAGATTTTTCCGAAGGCCTTCCTAAAGCGTTGATTTTTCCAAAGGCCTATCTGAAACGTAGTTTATCTAAAGACCTATTTGAGGCGTGGATTTTTCTGAAGGCATATCCGAGGCGTAGATTTTTTCAAGTCATTTAAGTGACTTTATATGTTGGCTTTGTCAAAACATAGGCTTACATTGGTGATTTTCTGCATAGAATCCGAACTGTCAAATTACAGCCATTTTGATGCGGTTAAATCCTTAAAAATACTGGTCCTTTTCTATGGTCTATGCAAAAATATGAAAAAACCTCCGATATCCTGGAATGTCGAAAATGTATCGGGAGAATATGTTGTTCCTCCTTCAAGAACAAAAAATACAACCAAAACCTTCAAAACTCTGACAATGATACGTGGTCTTTATAAATATGGTCTAGATACATGTGAACCTCCATAGACTTGGTACGTCAATGTACAACCATATCGATTAGAAAATGCTAAGGCTAAAATAAACAAAATGCCAATAATGGAAAGGTAACGTTGTATGGGTATTATATACCATTTGCATCCTACGACACCTAGAATGTAAGTTTAAAATTTCAAAATTATATCTTAAATATTGCGATACCTATTTCGATTTCAAAAGATTTAGTTAGTTGGTATTAAAAATGGAAAATAGAGACCCACGTTATGTTATACCCCAATACGAGTCTTACTCGGCCAACGTCCGTCACCTCAGCCCATTGTGTAAAAGCAATAGGGCTGCTACACCAACAACAACTAGAAAAAATATAGGTACACTGTTTAGTGTAGCCACATATGACGGTATCTTCCAAATTTCCTTATTTTGGGTCCCATATATAGGTTTGTGAAGGTGCATTTTTTAACAGAAGTCACTTCATTCACGAAGGGAATGTAATTAGGCATTGCGGGACCATGGTGGATAAACAACTTCGTTGCAGAACATTTGGAATATATGTCCATAGTCCACATAAAAAGGTCACGTATCACTTTCGGTATATTCCTCTCAATTGGCATTTTCTGCTGGTAAGTCCTGTACTCCTAGCAGCAGTTTACCGTAACATAGCCCCCATATAATAGTGTCGATCGTATTTAGGTTTTAGAATGTTCACTTCATTGTAGAAGTTATTAAAAGTTCGGCCGGTCGAATTTAACGACTTTTTTACTTCTTTTCACTCCAAATTAATTTTTCTAATATTTCCTGGAATTTATCATCCGTTACCTATTTAAATAGTAATCTTAAAAAATAAACAAACAAACATTGGATCCATCCTAATATACACATTTTTTAACTAACTCTAAACTGTCTTCACTATGAAGAAAAATTGTTCTATTTATCTTCGGTGTGGACAAAAAGCATAGAGGGTCATTTGTCCCTTAAGCAATGTAAAACTCTTAACAACATTTGTCAATTGTGGTCACATGAAAATAAAGTTCGGCCACTAACCAAAAAGGACACTAAGGGCTAGCGAAAAAAAACGAAAACTTCCAAAAGGCTACACAATTAAAATAGAAACCCAGAAAATGGAGTAAAAAACCTCACAAAAAACTACTCCAACTATGCAGCAAAGAATGACTACAACGACTACGAAGAAAACCGAAACGAAGAGTTAGACAATAGCAAGAAAAAAGAAATGGGTTAAATCGCCATAGTAGTATCCAAAGCAGTGGCTTTGTTAGCAGTACCAACAACAAGGACAACGACGACAACAACAAAAAACTACTTGAACTAAAAACAATCTGAGAATAATGAAAGAAAAAAAGCTAAGAAGAAATCCTTGCATAAATTATTTAGAGTAGTAGTGCGGAGAGCGACACAATCGTGTCAGGGGAACTCGAAAAGCACAGGTAGAGTATATTTTCTTCCTGTAGCCCCACACATACACACCCACACCCGCTTACACATTGCTTCTGCAAATGGGTGTTGAAGTGGTAAGGTGCTGTGCTGATAATAATGATGGGTGAACGATGATTATGGACCCTGCAGTGTAGCTGCCACCTCCACCACCACTACTACTAATGTTGCGAATAGTGATGATAATGGTGGCCATAAAAATAAAATATTTGTACCTTTGCAACTTGTTAAGGAGACTAATGGGACCAACCCAAGAATACTGAATAATAAAAAAAAAAATACAAAGAGGAAGCAAAGCATACACATTTGTGTGGCAATAGCCTGCGCGCCAAGAACTGTTGTCGTTGCTCTGAAAAAAATTGGATAAAATCTAAATTTCCACAAGGGAAAGCTTAGGCTATGCTAAAATAACTTTAGGGATGCTGTACATACTCTTCGGGTAATAGGTGCCAATAGGGGCGTGAGAGTCGTCATTAGAGACAGAGAGCGATGTAAAAAATTACAAAACCCCTTTTCAAAAGCTTTATACAGCTCCCCCTAAGCTTCAAGAGCTTTTTGTGGATGCCAAGCCAAAAAGAGACAGCTAAAGTGAGCAATTTCCCCTTCTCGATTTGAGGAAGGGGGTCACAAAAACAAACATAGATGGTTATCTTTGTTCAACAGTTTATTGTTTTATGTTATACCTTTAAAAGCTTAATGCGAAAAAAGCTTTCAAGACTGTTGCTTTCATATAACTTCAACATCGATGGACATATGCGGTGTACCTTTTCTATTGCCAAAGTCAAATACGAAGTTAAGGAGAGACCACAACATAGCGACTATTTATTTTTATGTTGGCTACGACGCATTTTATTGATTTTTGCTATGCTCAACGAGACGCAGTTTTTCGCACATAGTTCTGCAGCAGCGGCTGCTCACACCCATTTTTTCGCGTGAGCAGAAAATGCATTTTTGTTTACAACATAAAACGCTAACAAAGTTTAGGACCTACTGCCAACCCGTTAGAAGATTTTGGAAATTGCAATTGATAGTAATGGTATAAATATTGTAAATTTCATATTTTTATTTTTTGCACATAAACAATTGTTTATTTTTTTTAAAGTCACTACCTGAAGAAGAGGTTATTGCCCTTTCCTTAAAATTTTTTGTATATTTTTTACAACGCTTGCGCATTTGCAATTACTCTAAATTGTTTTGACGTAAAATGTATTGAGAAGTTGTTTGTGCGGGGCAAAAAATAGGAAACGATTGAATGTGTATTGTGACAAAATGGTATTGAGATAGGCCTTTGAAGTTATGTGAGGCCCTTTAATGGAGTTGATAATTTATGGTAGGTTAGGTTATGATCTCAATAAATAAATATATTTTCAAGAAGATATTTAAACTGGTTGGATGTTATATTGATACTATTAAGTAGCTATTGTTAGCTATATCTGGCCCTTATTTAAAGTTCAGGAAAATTTCGGCATTACTAAGTATTAATGCAATTTTTTATATCCTTCACCACACTGTGGTACAGGGCATTATGTATTTGTGCATATGTTTGTAACAGGCAAAAGGAAACGAGATAGACACATGGTTCCTTTTAAGAATATGAACAGAATCACTTTTTAAGTCGATTTACGCATGTCCGTCCGTCCATGTATTTTTGTGAACAAAGTACAGGTCGCATTTATGATCCGATTTGGATGAAATTTGCCATAGGTCACTTATTTGGCCCAAGGACGAACCCTATTGAAATTGGGAAAAATCGGTTCAGATTTAGATATAGCTCCCATATATATTTCCGTCCGATTTAAGGTAAATGGGACACCAATGTCCCTATATATCTTTCGATTTGCACCAAATTTGGCACGGAGTACAGAATTGGGTCCAAAATGATGTATACAAAGTTTCGAGAAAATCGGTTCAGAATTAGATATAGCTCCCATATATAGTTTCGTCCGATTTAAGGTAAATGGTGCACCACAGTCCCTATATAACATTCGATTTGCACGAAATTCGGCATAACGTATTGAATTAGGTCCAGAATGATGTGTGCCAAGTTTCGTGAATATCTGTTCAGATTTAGATATAGCTCCCATGTATAGTTTCGTCCGATTTAAAGTAAATGGTGCACCAAAGTCCCTATATATCATTCGATTTACACGAAATTAGACACAGAGTTCAGAATTAGGTCCAAAATGATGTGTGCCAAGTTTCGAGAAAATCGGTTCAGATTTAGATATATCTCCCATCAGGGACGTACGCAGGGGGGCGTAAAATGGTAAATGGTGCACCAAAGTCCCTATATATCATTCGATTTGTATGAAATGTTATGTAGAGTACTGAATTATGTCCAGAATGATGTGTGCCAAGTTTCGAGAAAATCGATTGAGATCTAGATATAGCTTCAATATATATTTTCGTCCGATTTAAGGTAAATGGGTCTCAATTTGGCACAGCGTAATGAATTAGGTCTAGAATGATGTGTGTTAAGTTTCCTGAAAATCGGTTCAGATTTAGATATAGCTCCCATATATATATATATATATATATATATATTCGTCCGATTTAATGTAAATGGTGCACCAATGTCCCTTAATATCATTCGATTTGCACGAAATTTGACACAGTGTAATGAATTTGGTCTAGAATGGTGTGTGTTAAGTTTCGTGAAAATCAGTTCAGATTTAGAAATATCTTCCATATATATTTTCGTATGATTCATCTGTGTATCATATAGTCGGCCCCGTCCGACTTTACTACTTTCCTTACTGGTCCAATATTAAAATATACAATGCGTTTATTAGCATTGTATATTTAATGCCCTACCTCGTTTTAAATAGTTTTAAGGTTATAGACGCTTTCTCCAACCTATGTGTTTGTAAATTTCTGTATTTTTAAATGAAACCCGACCTACCATAATAGGTTATACATTTGTACCCTACAAAACAATGAAGTTTTATACGTTCGTGTGACACCTTTTAGTATACCGATCAATTCTCTGGTAGCTGAGTCGATTTAGCTATGTGTGTCGCCCATACAAATTTATAATTAAAGTACAGGTTCGTCTCTGGCCAAAGACGACACATATATTTTTGGTTGGAATGTCGATTGTTAGCTCCTCGGCTATGTTACGACTGCTAACATGCGATCAACTTCGATCATTTCTCCGTTTTTTCGACATTTATAATGGAACAATTTCTCAAAATAATAAGGCCCAACCTACATCAACTCGTTAAGGATGACTTCGCTCCTCCATTGAGTATGTATTTGTGTATTCTCAAAATTCTCACACTGAAGAGAATGAAAAAATGGGCGCGAAAAATGGTCTGCGACTACAATTGTACAAAATGTCCTCCTTCCACAAATACAACAGCGAAGATGAAGAAAATGAGAAGCCATCAAATACTCGAACAAAGTATGTATGTAATTTTGTGATTGGATCAATGTAATATATTCAATTATATTTACCCAATACAGGGGCTGGAATGATTTCAAATTTTGTCAGCACTACTAAGAAAACATTAAAAGTTCTTCTCTTTTCGAGAGAAACTAGGGAAAAAATCAGGATAACATTAATGATGATGACAATGTTTACATGATGTACAAGTCAATACGATTTACGATGTATGTCTATGTAGTTGTAGTTATCACTGCAACACAATGAACGACGAACAACATGCAGCACGATGTACGATTATAATTTGTATTATATTGTTCATACTTGTGACATGTTTACACAATTTTGATTTTAGCCATACAACAAATGATGGGGAATCCTTGGTATGCATTTTTTTGCTTTTGTGTTTTGACATGCTTCTCATTCTTGTACAATTAGGCAGACAATTTGCGGTGGTTGCACGTTCTGCCAAAAAAATAAAAATAAATAAATGCCTAAAAACAAAAGTTAGGCATAAAACTGAAGTATTACTTCAAATCATCCTTGTCAGAGTCATCATCATTGTGATTTTGTTTCGAAGTTCTATTGTGTTGATTTCTATATGGAATGAAAATCTTCAAGTAAACAGTAAACACAAAGTGTTGCACAATTCAATCTGCAATGTGTATGGGAGTGTGTGTATGTGTCTGAGTAAAAAATGATTTGTAATTTTGCAAAAAAATGCTAACAGACAAGCTAATGTTGTCCTTAGGGATTCTGTAGATGTCTATACAAATGTATGTGTGTGTATGTGTACCACTTCTACTAATGTCCTGGGGCCTGAACAGGCAACAGGAAATGCATGGCAGACGACAAAACATAAACATATGCAAGTACATACAGTGTATGTAGCTCACTATGTTTACATCCCGCTCTCCCCTCTTCGTATCACTCTGTTGTTGATGAATCTAGGTTAGCAATGCATCCGGAATATTTAAGCTTTGAATGAAAATGATTTAAATTACATTTAAATATGAGTACACTTTAGGTAACTCCCATCTTTGTCATCGTTGTTGTCATTTTGTATGTACATATGTACGTATCTACATTTTCAGGACATTCAACTTTGTGGTTAAGGTGTAGGCGACTTTGTATACCTTGTCAATGGAAGTTTGTCTTTCATTGCCGTAGAACTTTTAAAGATTCCCATGGACGCATTTATATAGGAAAGTATCCTTATGCACATTTGATAGATAACATCACAGATGACAGAATCAAAGCTAACCGCACCTATTTCATGGCTTTTTCCTTTTTCTGCACATCACATCAAATGCATTGGATGGTTGACATACAAAGTCTATGGATGTCTTTGGCATTTATTTTTCTCATGGCTTATTTATGATGGAGAAAATGTATTTCAAAATCATTTTAAAGTAGTTTTTCTTTATTTTTTTTTTTTTGTGGAAATGGCAATTTCAGAGTTATTAGTAGAAACAATTGGAGGAAAGATAGTAAAATGGAAATTATTTGCTGATTGCTGAAATTAACAAGGGAAAACCGAATGGATATATGGGGTCAATAGAAATGTCCCCGGCGTGACACATAATTTGGGGCTAACTACTAACTGTTCTAAGGAGGCAGTTACCGACGAAATTGTTAAAAAATACAAAGGTATTATTATTCATTCGTTATAATAAAGGTTTCACAAAGTGGATGCTGCGCGATATCTCTCTTTCGACCAAAAATAATTTCATCATTTGAAGGAAAGCGTGGATATGGTTAAGCATTCTAAGCCTTAGTTTTTGGGTCGATATGGGACATTCATTCATCTGAACTAGTAAGTAGCTCTATATAATCGGTCGGGGCCGAGCAACATTTCATAATACGAGCACTACAATATACATGTTTCTGGACTACACAACACTAGGTTAATGATGAAAGCTCCGCATATGACATACTGCGTGTACGCTTAAAAAAGGCTCATGTCGATTGGTGGAAAAAAAATTGAAAGTATAAGTACTTTAAAGGCTTTATGCATATAAGCCCGAATAAAGTAGCTATGGACCGCGTGGGTCTCCAAAGATGAGTTAAATCCAACTAAGGTCGGATTTTACTGACTAGAATTTTACTGAATTTTACTGACTAGGATTTTACTGACTAGAAGTGCAAAAAGTGATTTGACAATTGAGTTGAGTTTAAATATTAAGATTCAATTTTTTGTCTTGGCTTTTTTGACCCTTAATATTTACCGATCATATTGACAGTCATATTATATAATTATGTATAGACTAGAAAAGAATTGCAACCGAAACTTTATGTAAAATTCCATAGAGATCAGTGCTATGTTTCTGCCCTCTGGTGTGGTAATGGTAGGTTACTCCCACATCTGAGTGGATACATCACTATAATTGGTACCGGTGCTGTGCCTTTTAAATTTTGTTCAAATAAATTTATTTCAAATAAAAGTCCGAGTCTATTTGAACCGCTAAATATTGATCGATTACCGTGAAAAGAGCCATTCCTGTCCTCAGCCATATCCCTTTCACCATGTAAAATTTCGTTGTGTTCTGTCACAGGGACATACATGGCTAGTTCGACTCAGCTAATCGAGATATAACCAATGATAAAGAGATACGACCAATATTTTGCGACGTTACAAACTTCTGGGGTCACACAAAGCTATAATGCCCTTAAAACATAGTTGGGTAGGGGTTATGGACTTTTTTTCTGGTCGCGGGATTTTTTTACAGCCTTACCGCGTTGAAGTTACAATGCACCTGTAATCTACCCGTAATGCAAACGTATATTGTTGTTTGGTCATAATTCTGCCATGCTAGGCATCCTTTCCGTACTTCGATATCCTATGCATTTGTCGCTACTCTTTTACTGTCGATTCAAGAATGTCAATTTGTTGAGGTATAAAAAGTTGTTTTTTTTTTCATGCGAGCTGCTTTTCGATCCTTGTGTGTAAGGCATTCAGTTCTTCTTATAGCTCTGTCAAGTCCATCCCAAAAATTATATATAAAAATTCACCGCAAAATAGTTCAGATAACTGCGAAGATATCTTGCAATCTTTGTGAAACATATTATCAATATATCTTCTATACCATAGAGAAAATGCCAATCTGCAGCCTTTAGGTCTAGATATGAAAACCCCGCGGGACCTACATTTCTACGTGATATAAGCTTCGTAATTCTCAGTTGACTTGACTATCTGTATATAATTGTGATATGCAGATAGGTTTGGAAATGCGCACAATAACTTTGCCAAAAGCTGTTCGGTTTCGGCTATATTATGGGCCTTCTCCCATAAAACCAACCTTCAGAAAATCACGTCAAATTTCAAAAATCTGTCGTTATTCGCAATATTAGCTGCCTATCCATTCTCTTTAACTGTCACAAATTCGAACTTGAACTGGTGGACTTGTTTTTTTATCGCTGCATTTCTTTTCAGTCTCATCATTATTAACGTTTCCTCATGACAAGCATTGTCATCTTCTGCAATTTCAGGTCCTATTCTTCCACCGTTTCCCTATAAATTTGTCTGCTCCGATCCCGATTCAGGATTGTACATTTAGTTCAAGCTCATTAACGTGATGCTTAAGTCGAGCTGCTTCTTTCTTCGAGTTATTGTGTAAGGCCTAGTGTTGCCGCTCGAAAAACATTTTTGGACCAAATGTATGTAAAAGAGACCAAAATTAGATTTTCGTAGTAACATTTAAAATTCAAACGGAATTCTCCTAAATTACTAGCATAGAAATGGTCCGAAATGGCCAAACCATCGGACCAAAACCCCAATATTCGGTATTTCGGAGATTTTGCCCACAGAATAGCCTGCAATTTGGTATTCTAGATTCACATTGAATAGCAAATCTTCCAACCAAAAATTATCAATATTATTCTACTTTGTAGGATACCTCAACATTTTGGTAAGTTGTGGGGCGTTTTCAATCAATTTGGCTGTAACTTTATATTTGGGATCCTCATTGGGACGTTGCTGGAAAAACAACTACTTCACATAACATTTTTAATAGTTCACGTTTACATTGGCCTTATACAAAGGTCCCATAGTATACCATATTACTTTTCAAAAATTGTAGTAGTGTATTTTAGTATGTGGGATACCATTTGTATTTTGTTTTATCGAAATAGTCAGTTTGAATCCCAGTTTGTTGTTTTTATAAAAACAATTATTTATCTCTGTGTTTGCACTTTCCTTGAACTCATTTCATAGCATTTCTACTACATTTGGCCAATTATTAAAAGTGGCAAAAAGCAAATGCAAAACAAAATAACAGCAACAACATGGTAACGAGGTAAAAATGCATTAAAATTATTATGGCCATCGTCATTGCCAAATGCCTGCCATAAGCAGAACACTTAAAACCTCAAACAAACGCCATGGGTGGTAATTTGAAATGCCGCAAAGCACCAAATTTGTAGCATATTTTGTGGCTTCAGCAAATGATGGTCATTGCAAAGTGGTGAGAATGCCGAATGAATACTGAAGCGAATTCAAACAAGACACCATACAAATTCCCCACATATAAACTATTTTCACCATCCCCATGTTTTTACGATATCAAAAATCTACGATAACACAGTTTGTACGATTTTTATCGTACAAACGTATTCTTATTTTCTGTCATTTCCTTACGATATAACGTATACCGGCATAATACACAAAACCGGAAAACAGAGAGCCGAAGTGCATGCCGACCGCAAAGAATGAGTGGCGCTAAATGGGGTGTATCGCAGAGATACACAGAACATAAACAACACACGAACGATTTGTAACGAATGCGTTCGTTTGCTGTTGTTTTCATATTTATGTTATTTTGTCTGTTTTGTTTAATGCTATTTTTGTTGTTGTTGCTTACTTTTTTGTTTTTGTTTATTTGGCATGTGCGCTGCTCGACTCCACAATGTTACAACCACCATTTACGCCACCCACTGCTACTGAACATGTATTATAATATTAGGGTTGCCAATATTTGAGTTTATGTGGGATATTTTCTATGAAGCGATGTGTTTATTTGTTATATTATCACTTGTATTTATTTACATTATAACAACAAATAAGTTTATGTTATTAACGAATAATATATATTACTAATGAATTAAATATTATGACAAATCAAGGGAAATGTGTTGACCCTAACCATATGGAGTCATATGTTTTCAGATTTTTAAAGAAACAAATATAATTATTAAACTAAAAAAAGTAGGGACATTATTTCCCCTTTGTGGGTTGTGTATAACATTTTTTCTATATATAAAATGTAAAAATTTCCTCCGACTTAATATATATTAATATATACGTTCTTTAATCAAATTGGCCGTCATTTTATATGTTGTGATGTCATTGGGTGTAAAATCTTCCAAATTTTTGAAACGGTTTTGGTACAAAGGCACTTGGGGTCTCAAACCGAAATCGAGAATATAGCAATGAGGACGTTCATAAAAATGGCACATAGATGTATTAAAAGGCTGGAATTAAGGTACTAATTTTAGCACAGTGGGTATTGAGTGGGTATTGAGAAAATATCTTCCATATTTCAAGTATCTTGTAGAGAAAAATTCGATAATTTTTTACTGAGGCAAAACGGCAAAAATGTTTATTATTGAATCTGATGCTCTAGAGATTGACTACTATTGGCAATTCAAAAACCAAAACCTTAAAATTTATATCAATATTGGTAACGCTGGAACGCTTATCTAAAGTCCTCAGAATACAAAAATACTTGTGGTAGGAATATTTGTAATGACGCTAAAATTTCTTACAGTAGGATTTGACACCTAGTGTGGATCAAAATACCAAATTTCTTCCAAACGTGTTCAAAATGTTCAAAAACTGGTGGGTTCCATTATATGGAGGCTTTACTTAACTATGATCCGATATTGATAATTGTTTGTCACCCAATATTAAAATTACATTCAAAATATCAAATTACATTCGATTCGATTGACAAGTGTGTCCAAAATCCTCTAAATATCGTCAAACGTTATGTGGGAGCTATGTCTGAATATATACCGATATATCTCATCTTCGAACTTGACCCGTCTGCAGACTAAAGATAACTCCATGCAAAATTCCAGTACTCTATCACAATTCCTTCGGACAAGGCTAGAGTTAGAATTTTGCCCTGAATGAAATGAGTTTTTCGATCGACCGGGCCGAACTTTTTTACCCTCCACCACGTGGATTGCATTCAAAATTCCGTAAGTCGATCGCTACATTTATATGGGGACTATGTTATGGTGTTATGTGATAGCAGGCTGTTCATGTTCCAAAAAAATGTGTTCCAAATTATAGACACTCTAGATGGAAAACTTAAACGGGATTTTTCTTAATTTATTTTTTATTCACCAGGAATCCGATACTTTAAATTATAGTCACTCCCATGAGAAAATTCGGTTAAAAATGTATTAATACCGAAAAAAGTAATGCTCTTAGGAGGGTTAAACTTGGACCAATATATACACCGCACAAGTTTGTATATGTCAGCCTCCCGAACAATTTATACCAAACTACAGCACCATCGGTTGGAAAATGAGGCTTACTTACTTAGCTGGCTTGTGACAGAACTTTCGTTCCATAAGCCGAGTTTAAGATTTCCAGGCGCGTCGGTCTTCTGCCCAGTTTTTCCAATTTGAAAGACCATGTTCGACAATGTTGTAATCCACTTGATCTTTCCATCGAATTCGTGGCCTTCCCCTTCTGCTGTTTCGCTTTTATATGATTTTTGAGCTGGGGCATCTTCATCCATTCTCACAACATGACCTAGCCAACGTAGCCGTCTGACAATGCCGAGAATATCTGGTACAACGCATGGTTCATTCGACGGCGATATTCCCCATCAACGCAGATCGGCTCATAGACTTTCGGAGAATTTTCAAACTCTCCAAGAGCTGCCTCATCTGCTTGTGAAAGTACCCATGCTTCAGATCCATCACGAGTTTCTTGATCGTGTTTGAAGTTGCTGCAGTTTGTAGGGAGTTGGCAAATCTTTGTCATTGTGCTTCTATATTATTATCGGGACTAGGAGTGCTTTCGTCAAGTAGGTGGGTAAGTTGAGCGGAGTAGGCTTCTGCTATCTGTTGTGTATGAAGCTTTTCGACGTCGAGTTTCCGTGTTACATTAGATCGCACCTTTGCTGCTACATTAAGACGAGTGCGAACCTTGGCTGCTAAAAGGTAGTGGTCCGAATCGATATTCGCTCCTCGGATCGATCGAACGTCTATGGATGCCTTCCATCTATCACAACATGATCGATTTGATTTCTCGTTGTTCGATTGGGAGAAATCCAGAAGGCTTTGAGTATGTCTGGTGCTGCTAACTACCATGTGTTTTGCTGCTGCGAAGTCAATCAACCTCATGCCATTGCCCGATTTTTTTTCATGGAGGCTGAATGGGGTGGGGTGAAAAATATTTCCGCTTCAGATTTTTGCATTAAAATCTCCCAGCAGAATTTTAATGTCATGGCCAAGGAAGCGGTCATATGCTGTTTCCAGGCGCTCATAAAATATGTCTTTGGTCTGTTCATATTTGTCTTCGGTCGGAGCATGGGCGTAAATGAGATTGATGTAGAAGAACTTCGCTTTTATACGGATTATAGTAATTCGCTCATCTACAGGAGTGAATCTGGAGACGAGGTTTTTTATTCTCCTGTTAACCATAAATCCGCAGCCAAATTCGTGCCCGCTTCATGGGGACGAAAATTAGTACTTTGATGAGTTATAAACGGAATCACGAAAATAATATAGCCTCCATACTACCGTGGAGGGTACAAAAATAATATCCGCTGTTATTTATTAGTTAAAACTTGGCAACTCTATTGTCTAATGTTTTGGAGTTGAGTGCGTCGTTTGATGATTGTTGTTGTTTTTTGGTTGTCGTTAGCTGATGATGTTACATTACGATATGCGGTATAATACGATAAATGTGATGATAGGACAGAAACACAAAACAGCGCTGCTGACAGTAGCAACAGCTGCGCCAATATGTATTTGTTTGGTTGATGGTTGGCTGGTTTGTTCCGTCAGTTTCCATAATACTATGCGACGCTTTACGCTCGGTTGCTTGGCTGACTGAATGACTGGCTGCCTGCCTAGCTGGTTGTTTGGTTTGTTGGACTGTTCTGCGCTATAACATTGGCTTGCTGGCTATCTGTTAGCTGTTATTCCAATCAGTCTGAATCGAATTGTTGTGAACGATGGAAGAAGCCAAATAATACGTTTGAGAAATTCCCCCAAATAGAAGAAGGCAAAAAGAAAATAAACGAAGTAGAAGAAAGTGAAGAAAAGTCCCCGTCTAGAAGAGAGTACGAGAAGAACACTGCAGCGGTGTAAATCATTAGATTGAGATTCGTTCGAATCGAAGCGGTTGTCCGACGAAACGGAGTTTAAATCTGGATGTGAGTGTGAGAATTGTTTTTTTGCACAAGGTGTGTTGTTTTCGGTGTGAGGAAGTAAAGTGCAAAGAAAAGGAAGTTTTTCACCAGATTGGAAAACAAGGAAATGTGTTGAGAATTTTCGTGTTAACAGGAATTGAAAGTTTCAGAAAAAAACATATCAAAAGAATAGTAGTTTTTATAACAAAAAAGAAAAATAAATCAAAATTAAATTTATAAAAGAGCCCAAAAGTGCCATAACAACAATTTTCAAAGTCTGCAAAATATATTTTTCATAAAATCGACGAACAAAAAAAGAAAACAATCCAAATTTTCTATTAAATCTATAAAAATAAAACGCCAAATTTAACCGTGCATCCAAGCAAAACAAATAAATCAGAATCCTTTATTCCTTTGTGTCTATAAAAATTATCTCACACCTCTTAGTGGCGGTGGCGTGTGTCTGTCAAGTGCGACCAAAAT
Source organism: Musca vetustissima (assembly GCF_032173495.1). Classification (NCBI taxonomy): domain Eukaryota; kingdom Metazoa; phylum Arthropoda; class Insecta; order Diptera; family Muscidae; genus Musca; species Musca vetustissima. The sequence continues at coordinate 83,423 of NW_026888978.1, forward strand.
CAGTGGCAAAACATAAAAATATCCTGTCAGTCACACACACATACACCAATCTACATATGTAGATACTAATAACTATTGCAATCCCCGTCAAATCAAAGCTTGTGTTGTTGTTCGTTCACAAGGATAAAGGATAACCCGCGCCAATACTACGACATTCAGTCACTCATTCACTCACGAAATCCATCAGTATTGTTAACTTGTTCATCGTGTGGTAAAGTCTATAACGACGTTCTTAAGTTCATTGTGAAGGACCAAAAATAAACAAAAAACCAAACAAAACCAGTAAGGAAAGTAGTAAAGTCGGACGGGGCCGACTATATGATACCCTTCACCACTTTGGGTATATTCAACAGATGAACTTTAACAAACGTGGAATTTTTGAAGGATCAGTAAAATGAAATTAGACCCATAAACATATCCTTCTGCAATCGATACTAAATTGTTCATTTGGTGAGATATAGAAACTATATCTAAATCTGAACCGATTTCATGAAACTTAACACACATCATTCTAGACCTAATTCATTACGCTACGCTAAATTTGGTGCAAACCGAAAGATATTAACGGACTTTGTTACACCATTTACATTAAATTAGACGAAAATATATATGGGAGCTATATCTAAATCTGAACCGATTTTCACGAAACATGACAGACATTGTTCTAGGCTCAATTCAGTACGTTATACCAAATTTCGTGCAAATCGAAGGATATATAGCGACTTTGGTGCACCATTTACATGAAATCGGACGAAACTATATATGGGAGCTGTATATAAATCAGGACCGATTTTCATGAAACTAGGCAGACATCATTCTAGGCTCTATTAAGTACGTTATAACAAATTCCGTGCAAATCGAAGGATATATAAGGATTTTGGTGCACCATTTTCATGATATCGGACGAAACTATATATGGGAGCTTTATCTAAATCTTGACCTATTTTCACGAAACTTGGCAGACATCATTCTAGACTCAATTCAGTACGTTATGCCAAATTTCGTGCAAATCGCAAGATATATGTGGTGCACCATTTACATGAAATCGAACGAAACTATATATGGGAGCTATATCTAAATCTGGACCGATTTCCACGAAACAAGGCAGACATCACTCTAGACTCAATTAAGTACATTATGCCAAATTTCGTGCAAATCGAAAGATATATAGCGACTTTGGTGCACCATTTACATGAAATCGGACGAAATTATATGTGGGAGCTATATAATTTTCTGGGCCGATTTTCATGAAACTTGGCAGACATCACTCTAGGCTCAATTCAGCACGTTATGCCAAATTTCGTGCAAATCGAAAGATATATAGGGACTTTGGGGCACCATTTACATGAAATCGGACGAAACTATATATGGGAGCTATATCTAAATCTGGACCGATTTTCACGAAACTTGGCAGACATCACTCTAGGCTTAATTCAATACGTTGTGTCAAATTTCGTGCAAATCGAAAGATATATAAAGACTTTGGGGCACCATTTACAAGAAATCGGTCGAAACTATATATGGGAGCTATATCTAAATCTGGACCGATTTTCACGAAACTTGGCAGACATCACTCTAGGCTCTATTCAGTACGTTATGCCAAATTTCGTGCAAATCGAAAGATATATAGGGAGTTTGGGGCACCATTTACATGAAATCGGACGAAACTATATATGGGAGCTATATCTAAATCTGGACCGATTTTCACGAAACTTGGCAGACATCATTCTAGACCTAAATGATTAGGCTGTACCAAATTTCGTGCAAATCGAAAGATATATAGGGACCGTTTACATTAAATCGGTTAAATATATATATGGGAGCTATATCTAAATCTGAACCGATTTTTCCCAATTTCAATAGGGTTCGTCCTTGGGCCGAATAAGTGACCTGTGCCAAATTTCATCCAATTCGGATCATAAATGCGACCTGTACTTTGTTTACAATTTAACATGGACAGACAGACGGACAGACGGACAGACGGACGGACGGACATGCATAAATCGACTTAGAAAGTGATTCTATGCATATTCTCAAAAGGAACCATGTGTCTATCTCGTTTACTTTTGCCTGTTACAAACATATGCACAAAGACATAATACCCTGTACCACAGTGTGGTGAAGGGTATAAATATACAAAAACACAAAATTTTGTAGCAACAGACGCAACAACAACAAAATAATATTTGTAACAACCACCACACGACAACCGGTATTTCCTCTAACGAGAGCCATACAACAAAAACAAAAAAGGTAATCAAAAACAAAATCAACGTAAAAAGGATACTTTGTTGCAACATCCTTACCTCCCCACAAGCGGAAGAAGAAGGTCGTAGTGTGTTTGTGTGCGTTCGTCTCTGTTCTCTGTTAACTAACAGAGTAGCCATCACTGCCAAACAATTTTATTCTGTGCTTCATCATCATTGGCTTGTAATTTTGATTGATTGAATTTCGTGTCTGCTAAAGAAATAAATGTGCGTGCAAGTAAATTTTGTATCTTAATATTTGACAATAATTAAGACATATTAAAAATTTAAGAATACACAGAAATAAACATATGGAACAAAATATTTCGTGCTAAAAGATTTTTTTTGGAATAAAAATTATAAAAAAATAAAATAAACAACATCAGAGACTGCCTCAATCCATTGGACAATACTTATTATTAACTGGTTATCAACAATAAAGTAAGTATGCTTTTTTCGTATTTTTAATAAGATGTTAAATGCATGATGTTCTGAAAGTTATTAAAATCAAAATAATTAAAGTATGAGAAACTGGTAAAACCCATTGTCACCAATTTATAGACTCTTGATAATCCAGAAAATTTAGCAATCTGGTTTGGGGTCTGCAATAAATTGTGCAGATTAGAGAAATTTTACTATAAATTTCAGATCTGGGCACTTTGATACTTATACCCGTAAAATTGTAAATCAGCGTAGGTTTGGGAATATAATTTATATTTTTAAATTCGTATCTGATTTTTTTCAAAGCCTTTATTAATTTGGTTTTTGGATTTTATTTGGTATACGTCCTATTTTTTAGAGGACAATCATCTATTTTAACTGACTCTCATATATGAAATATGTGACCTCTATCTGTCACCTTTTTCTATAATCTGTCATATTTAGTCATCTATATTTTAAAGCCTTGGTCCAATATATATAGAAAATGTCTTGCAGTGTTTGTACAGTTCTAACTCCTACTGAGCTCTAAAAATGTTTATATTTTTTCTTATAGTAAAATTTATGACTACGTAATTGTTACATTGAAAACATTTAGACTTTGAGTTTCGTGACACGATTAGTTTCAGAACCTATCAGTAAATGTATCTTTTATAGAAATATATTCTTTTCACGTACCCAAAAAGACTGAAAGCTTTTCAAATGTATAAAGAGAAAATCGAAAAAAATCTATTAGTTCAACAGTTTTGCAGGTTCGTACATAATTTTTTCTGTAAAATATATAAACATTGTTGAATCCCTATCAATTTTATTAACCCTACGGTCAATAACCGGGTACATTTGTACCTTTTTTCAAAAAAAAAAAAAAAAAAAAAAAATGCTGTAAAATTTTTAATAATGGAGATATTTGGATCAAATTTTGAGGAATCATTCTTGAGGTATTTTCTTTGGAAGGGTACAAATGTACCACGGTTATTGATCTAAGTATACTTTTTTGGTTATTGACCGTAGGGTTAATTTATTTTTTTGGTGTCATCTATTTTAATTTCTAAAGTCTAGTCGACTTAAATTTAAGTATTATTTTTTACCAAAAATGATTAATATTGGTGCACTTTTTAGGTAGCCCTAATTTTTTACACCCTTCGTCGGTCTGTGGTACAGGGTATTTTGTATTTGTGCATAGTTTATAACAGGCAAAAGGGATCGAGATAGAGCCATGGCCCGTCTGTCCTCCATCAGTCCAGGTATTATTATTGTGAATAAAGAACAGGTCGCATTTATAATACGAATTGAATGAAATCTGGCACATATATAGATATAGGTCCACTAGATATAGGTCCAATATACAGTGGCTCCATCGAATAATCGGACAAGTGGTTGTCAGATATAATAATGCTATACATTTCAAAAAAATTGTTTAAATGTGTAGTTTTTTTCGCTTTTATTTACACATTACTTACTTATATTTCTGAACAATACAAAAAACAACAACTTTCCTAGTGATAACAGTAAATTTCGCCAGAAAAACAAAATTAACTCAATTTATTGTGCTCAACGCAAAATCGGACAATGCAAAGTATCAATGTCAAAAAATGCAAAAAATCGAGAAATTAATATTTAGTTGCATATTCTTTGTTGTCCAGAACGGCCTGTAAACGCTTCGGTATTGATTTGACCAAATTCTGGCATACCTCCGGCTCTATGGAGTTCCACGATTTCAGTAAAGCCTTCTTAAGCTGTACCAAGGAGTTACATTTTTTTCATACACTCTTCTAGCTAATTCTTCGCAAAGATGCTCAATTACGTTAAGGTCTGGGCTCTGTGCAGGTGTTTGTATAAGTTTGGGACAGTTATGGATCAACCAAAGCTTTGCAACACCTGATGTGTGCTTGGGATCGTTGTCTTGATAAAAGGCAAAGTTGTTCGCGATACCCAATTTGTCTGCACATTGATTTACATTTTGTTTTAAAATGTTGAGGTAGACAAATTTGTCCATTTTACCATCAATAAAATGCAAATTGTATATTCCCGCACTCGACATGCAGACCCAAACCATAACAGAACCTCATCCGTGCTTAACAGTTGCTTTTGTATTCTTACGATTAAATTCAGCATTCGGCTTACGCCACACATACATCTTTCCATTTGATCCGTGCGAATTAAATTTGCTTTCGTCAGTAAACAGATCCTTAATATAATGGAAACTATCAATAGAAATGTATTTTAAGATGATCTATCATCAAATTACCTGCTTCCAAAAATCTTCTAATTTTAGTAAATACTCCTTGGCATATTTTATTCTACTGTTTTTATTTTTAAGGCTTATAAATGCTTTTTTTCTTGCAACTCTTCCATAATAATCATATTTATGTAATGTATTGCGAATAGTATTTAGGCACATATATTTTCCAGTGCGAGTTTTTAAATTTATTTTAAGTTCTTTTTGCGGTTTTAAATGAATATTGTTTTATTTCTTTTAGTATCGAACGCCTTTCTCGCTCATTTAATATCTTCCATTGACCTTCTCTGCTTTTATTGGTCAATCTGAACTCATCACGGAACCTCTTTATAATGTCGTGGACAGTAGATTTATTCATTCCAACCAATACGGCAATTTCTCTTACTGTTTTACCTTCATAATTCAATTTATCTATTAATTGTCTGATTTCCACACTGAATTTTTTCCCTTTTGGAGCCATTTAAATTTATTTTTATTTAGTTTTACCACTTTCTTGATCTAAATGCAATTTACAAATGAATACGACAAACAAAATACAGATTTGAAGTTCATATTTGCATAATAACGGGACTTTTAACATTGATACTTTGTTTTGTCCGATTTTGCGTTGAACACAATAAGTTGAGTTAATTTTGTTTTTCTGACGAAATTTACTTTTATCACTAGGAAAGTTGTTGCTTTTTGTATTGTTCTGAAATATAAGTAAGTAATGTGTAAATAAAAGCGAAAAAAGTACACATTTAGACATTTTTTTGTAATGTATAGCATTATTATATCTGACAAACACTTGTCCGATTATTCGATGGAGCCACTGTATATTTTCGTCCAATTTTTTTTAAAGGTGCACCAAAATCCCAAAACTCCCAAAGTTTGAGCGATGTAAACAAAAATTTGCATAGCACTCTGAATTAAGTATAGAATGACGTATGCGAAGTTTTTTTTTAGATCAGTTCAGATTTAGATATATAAAACTCAAAAATATATAATTTTCCAAAAAAAGTCAGTTTCAGAACCCGGCGTCAAGCAGTGCCATAGGATATTTTAATGATTATTGCTCCAATCGACGCCTTGATATGTTCTCTGTCCAGAATTTTTCGACCGTTCATAAATCACCTTCAACCAAATTATCTGTAAATAGTTATTTAAGTTCGCATCGTGTAGCACATATTCTTACCAAAAATGATTAATCTTGCTCCACTATTTTGGATAGCCCCCATATAACAATACCCCTCTAATGTTGTTTATACCCTTCACCACACTGTGGTACAGGGTAATATGTCTTTGTGCATATGTTTGTAACAGGCAAAAGAAAATGATATAGACACATGGATCCTTTAGAGAATATGCATAGAATCACATTCTGAGTCACTTATTTGGCCCAAGGACGAACCCTATAGAAATTGTTCAGATTTAGATATAGCTCCAGTATATAGTTTCGTCCGATTTAAGGTAAAAGAAACACCAAAGTCCCTATATATCTTTCGATTTGAACGAAATTTGGTATAGGGTACTGAATTAGGTCCAGAATGATTCGTGATAAGTTTCGTGGAAATCGGTTCAGATTTAGATATAGCTCCCGTATGTAGTTTCATCCGATTTAAAGTAAAAGAAGCACCAAAGTCCCATTTATCTTTCGATTTGCACGAAATTTGTCATAGAGTATTGAATTAGGTTCAGAATAACGTGTGTTAAGTTGCGAGAAAATCAGTTCAGATTTAGATATAGCTCGCATATATAGTTTTGTCCGATTTTATGTAAATTGTGCACCAAAGTCCCTATATATCTTTCGATTTGCTCGAAATTGTTCATAGTGTACTGAATTGAGTCTGGAATGATATGTGCAAAGTTTCGAAAAAATCAGGTTAGATTATATATCTCCCATATATATTTTCGTCCGATTTGAGGTAATTGGGGCTACAAGGTTCCTATATATCTATCTATCGATATACACGAAAGAATGATGTGTGCTAAGTTCAGATTTACATATAGCTCCTACATATACTTTCGTCCGATTTTAAATAAATGGTCCACTAAAGACCCATAGCTAGGCCGATTGACAAGGTTCCTAAATTAATTAATCTCTGGCAAATTCGTTCAATTTCACGTCAATGTTCCTTCGAACAGGCTTTAAGGATACATATGTAGAATATACCCAAAGTGGTATCATATAGTCGGCTCAGTCTGACTTTACTACATTTCTTACTGTTTTTTTTTTGAGTTTTTGTCCGCGTTTTTAACCAAATTGGCTGTAATTTAGTATTTTGAATTCTTATTTGGTGTGATATTTTCGTACCAAAAAATATTAACATTGGTGGGACATGAATGGGATCTCCAGATTTACATATAGCTCCCATACATAATTTTACTACATTTTTGCGAAGGGTCACCAAATAATTGGTTCAAATATCTACATAGATCACATACTTAAGTCCTTACTGTTTCTTGGGGATCTTACTACCAATATCTAAAAAGGCTAAATTTTTTCACGAAAACATTGAGGATTTTTTTCATAGACAAGAATCGATGATAAATAAATATTTCAGACGAAAATGACAGCTCTTCATAATCTAGAAGTTAACGACATTTGAAGTGTACCTATATATAAGGTTTTCTTAGCAAAGATCGAATAATGGATGCTAAAAAATCTCGCCTTAAGAAAATAGGGATGGAAAAGATGTACAAGAACTCAAGATAGAAAATATTCCTCTTTCGATTTGACAGAAGACATGTCATGTTAAAAATAATATGCAATGGCAGCAATCACTTTAGAGTTACCAACAAAAAATTATAACACAATGACTTCAAAACATGACATATGGTAAATTTATCCCTCTAGTTTCTTAATATACTCTCTAAAGACTTCCATACCCATAATGAATTATTCTACACCAGAACATAAGCTACATTTTATGTCACAGAAACTGAATGTTTTGAAAATCGGTTGAAAGACATGTCCAAAGTACCAAAAAACTGATAGAGCTGATAAAGCTGATAAAACGTGCCCAAACTGTACAAAATATCGAAATTTGGGAGATACACTTATACAGGGGCTATCTTAGTGGACCCAAACTGAAATTTTTGTTGTTAGCAAGATTTGCTACATCTCTAAATAATAAATTCCCGCTAATTCGGTTGAAATATGTTTTAAAAATCTAAAAAAAACGAATATAGGGGGAGGGGTTCCACTATTTGAGAGATATAATTGTGCGGCGTTGAGCGTCAGATTGTCTGTATTTTTCAAAAAATAAAAGGTCTGCTAATATGTGGATTTGTGTGAGAAATTAATAATCCAGTTTATATCAGATTCAATGCTTTTCCTCAATATTGTCAACAAAACTATCCCTCTACCAATGACAATTTTTAATTTAATCAAAAATGTTACTCCTCAGACCAAAACAAAAATTATTTAAATAATTTGAAATTCTCTTCCTATTGGCCTTAAGGGTGTAAACAATTTTCTATGTTATTTTCTCCCGTATTTATTAGTAGTTTCCTGTTTAAGTTCTTGGAACATTTTATATGCAAATCAAATGAAAAAAAATCCATATTCCACCCCAAACTAATTTGTCTGACAAATACCCCATAGACCACCAATGGTTTTTAAACCTATTTTGCTCTTTTTTTTATTTACCATATTCCCGTCGATGTGTATTTTATTCGCTTTCATTTTCTTGGCTATTGTTTGCATATAATGGGAAATGTATTATAATACAAGAAAAAAACTCGAATTAGAATGCAAAAGATGGATGTCTGTATTTATTGCGGCCATCACCTACACCCGCCATTACGAAGGAAGACCATTAATTGCTAAGCCAGTTTATAGAATTATATGTCTACTCTCTCCTCTAGATTTCCAAACAATAGAATATATTTTTATTTAACAAAGAAAAATAAATGTCCCTCACAGTTCTATTGTTCAATTCCTAGATGAAGAGAGTTTTTTCTTCTTCCTACTCTCTATTGCTATCAGATGCAGACATTCCTTTTTGGTGCGCCCGCATGCATCTAACCAACCTATGGATGATAAATTTATTTATTCTCTGTTAGAATTTTGAAGTATTATGTAGGCGGCAGATGGGTGGAAATTGCACCAGTTGCATGTCAACACACACATTTACACATTCATTGTTAAGTAATTGAATAGCTGTAGCTCCTCCATATTGAGCCAGTGAAGTGGTATTTAGAGCATCAGATTGTTGTGCTATGTAATCTACGGTCGTTGTCGTCATGACTGACGACATAACAAAAAGGTAAATACCACAAAAATCCTTCAGGCATAGCAATCTGTTGAGGGTCTGGGATTTACTTATGAAATTTCATTTTTGCAATGGACTTGAACTTATTCAATTAGAAACTCAATAATGGTCAGTGCATAATAAAGTGGAACAATGTGAAAGGAATGAAATGAGGTTAAACTGAGAGTTAAGGTATAAATGAACCTGATTATTGTTGGAAAATCCGGTTACAAAATTAAGCGATCCGGATTTATAAGACGAGCCCGTCTGTTCTTTATTCTTTATAGTTTTATTCCTAAATTTTAATTTATTTGAAATATATTAATGGTGCTAGATAAAGGGTTTTAGATCGAGGATAGGGTAAAAGTGGAAAAGGACAATGAAAACATTCAAATATTGAGTTGCTGGCTTTGGGGCCCAATCTAAAATCTTTGAAATGCTATATAGAATATTTGAAGTTCAACAAATTTTGTATTGTGGTATTTTACGATTCAAGAAAGTAACGAAAATTACGCACATGTACGAGAGATTGAAGTTGGACATGTTTTACAATCCTTTTTCATTAGACCTTTAAAATAACCTGCAATAGCTGCCTACAAAGATATAAAGGCACTTAAAATATTGACCTGTGGCGAATTTGTCCTCAATGGTTAATATACTCTCCAAGTTTTTTATTTATCTCCAAAAATCTTGTTGCATTGCGTCCTTTTTTGCCAAAAATGAGGAATGTCCTGTTTGGAGGCTATGTTAAAACATGAACTTATTACTAATTTTTTCTCCTAAGATGTTTTTAACCTGCCAAGAAACCGCTATGACCAATTACAGGCTCTATATCAAAAATTTACATATATCATATAGAAGGGGATGACAAATTAGAGCCACTTGTGCTGGAAATATCGAAAATTGGCGCTACCGTTATATGAAAGCTATGATAAAAGATGGACCTACATAGTCTATCGAAAATGTTCAGAAAATTGTATTTCACTTTCCATGAACCCGGAATGTCCTAATTCAGATATTTTAGTGGGAAAATGCTTCAATGCTTCTTCAAAAACATGGACTTATATTGAAAAAGCTCTGTGTAGATATTATATTATTCACCCTTTAAGAGGCTGGAATGTTAATTTACAGCCCTTTCGGTGGGGAAATGCGGTTAAAACCTTAACAATTTTGAAAATGATGCGGAACCATTATATAAGGACTTTGTCAATATATGGACCTATATTGAACATTTTCCGTAAAAATAAATTTCATGGAGGGTCCATGAACCTGGAATTCCCAATTACAGCTAATTTGGTGCCGCTAAATCCCTCAAAATACCGGTGTCCTTATATGAGGCTTAGGTCAAAATATGAACAAATATTGATGTTATTCAGCCTTCAACATCCCGAATGCTAATTTTTAAGGCATTTTGGTGGGCAAATGCAGCTGAAACCTTCATAATTCCGAAAATGATGCCTGACCTATATGAAACACCGACTATGAACCCGCAATGACAAATTACAGTCACTATTTCAAAACAGGGGCCAAAAATGCGGCTAACAGCTTCAAAATACCGTAAATGGGTCGGCAACTTATTATTAAATTTAGGAGAAAATATGAGCCTATATATTTTGTTAAAATGTACACCATCCTCCACGAACCCGGAATGACCAATTTCCGCTATATTTATTAAATTTAGGGGAAAATATGAACCAATATATATTTTGTTAAAATGTACACCACCCTCCACGAACCCGGAATGACCAATTTCCGCTAATTTGGTAGGAAAATGCAGCAAAAATCTCCAAAATACTGGGGGCCAAAACATAAATCTATATTCAAAAAGCTGTGCAAAAATGTCCGGAATATACATTTATAGATTTTTTTGATTTGAAAATGCGCATAAAATCTTTAAAACTTCCGAAATTGGTGCGGGCCTTTATGATGGAGCTTTGCCAAAATATGGACCTATATAGATACATTTATTATTTGTGGTCATGAAAACAATTATTAGAAAAATCTACACCTATTGGTGGTGTTGAAAAACTTATTTATTCTCAATTTTGCTGAAATTTTATACTTTGGATTCTGATTGGGTTTCGAATCTCACTATAAAAAAATTATTAATACCGATCCCCGCTTTGGGATATCACCAACATAACGTTATTCCCACTAGTCTGTATTTCAGATATCACTTCCAACCATATCGTGTCATGTTCGGTATGTTCAAAGCCCTAGCCCACCAAGCTGAGTGTGTCAAGTTTATTTTTTTGTCCACCACATGGTGGAGGTTACAAAAAGTTTGACTCGACTGATCTTAACGGTATTTTTAAATTTCATTGCAACAATCGATATGGGTGTTTTTTGAGCGATTGTCAATTTTTGCGGGGTCAAATGAGAACAATTTTTTTGCAGGTATATTTTGAAGAACATGACCATTATTCTTATTCGGACTACCATGCTTTTCTTCATCATAGTCAAGACGGATTTTCGCCTTTTGTCAATTTGACCGGGTCTATATACTGTAAGTCGAGAAACTCTTCATCGCGGGTGTGTTCCTCTATAGGCGTATTGTTTTTCATAACTTGTTTTTTAAATCCTACATTAACTTAAATTTTAAATTCTAAACTGTTTCAAGTCTCCCCAACATGAAAGAGGTCAAAGAAATCATTTTTTTTTTTTTCTCAACAAAACCTAAAAATTCCCTAGTCAATTGTTATGCCTACCTTCACGTTTTTCCGGTTTAGATCATTCTTCTCTATCTTCTCGTCATTTTTATTATTCGTTCTATTCCCTAGTGTTAGCCTTTTTTGGCAAAACAAAGAGTTTGGAGAAAAAAAGGCGAACATGTTCTGCATTTATTTTTTCGTCTTCTTCTAATGCTGCCAAAGAAGTTGTGTCGATAGCACGTGCTTTGGCAGTTTATAACTATTTTTAGTGTTAGACAATGGGCGACGAACGACGACGTGTATTTTTAGTAGAATTTAACCCATAAATAGTTTTGGTGGGCCGAAAGGTCACAGCTGTTTAGAGGTTGTTCTCCTCAGCTAAGGTAGTTTTCTTGTCTTTATTGCACTTCCTATATCCTACTATTTGGCAGGGATATATGACGGATAGTAATGATGATGTATTCCGAAGTACTCCATTTTGCAGGGAGCCACTAGCAGTCAATGAACTTTTTGTTATGTAATAAAACAAAAGATAATGGAGATATTTTGCCAAAACATAGATACATGAAATAGATAAAAAAAATTCCACACGTCTTTTTGCTTGTTACAAAACTTTAAAATTCATTTGCTTCGTGGCTTCAATTCTAAAACATTTTGCTTTTGTCAAATTTAGATTTTCTCAAAGAATCTCACTTAAATTCTTTGGAAAAACGAAAAAAAGTATTGTAATTAAAAATAATTGAAGCTAATTATAGATAAAATAAAATAATTCCAGTTGTGGGTTGCCATTTCAAGTACAAGAAAGCACAACCAACCAACACCACACATGTTTGGCTAGCCGGCCGCGTCTGATTAACAATGCCAACATTCAACATCCAACAACTTTTCAATTTTTTGTTTTTATTTTTTGGTGGCTTCGAATGATTGTTGCCGACCTAGCGCACACATCCAAATATAAACGTCATTCAGCTGCTAACGTCTAACGTGATTTAAATGTTGTTCTGAACATTTATGGTAACAACTGGCAGTTGTTACAAGAACTACAATAACAACAACAGTAAGACTGAAATGCTAGAAGCTAGCTATGAATGAATTGTAGAAATAAATGACAAATATCAAAGCGTTGCATGTGCCTTATGTCTGAAGTGTAAAAGAATACAGTAGAAGGTGATTTGATTTGCAGTCTATCAAGACTATCAATCAAAATCGTAGATCACAGTGACACCTACTAATATAGAATATATTTTAATTTTCAGTTACAAATTGTTGACGAATTTATGTAAATATTAATAGGAGATTAAAGGTCAAATTAAGTAAAGGTTTTAAGGAGCTTCCTGATAGTCCTCATTGTCCGGGAAGTGAAATATTTCAAAAAAAGTTGACAAGAAAATTTCATTTTGGAGGTAAAATTCAACTGAGTATCTGTAGTTTGGTATTTCGTTTTCCCCTGGAAGCCCCGTTCAATTGAAGGGAATTTAAATGGCCACCTCATGTTAGAGAGTAAATTTTAAATTCCATTGCACCAATCGATATGGGTCTTTATTGAACGATTGTCACAAAACTTCAAAATACCGACAATTTTAGCGGGACCTATATATGGAGGCTATGCCTAAAAAAGGCCTATATCGAAAATGTTCTGCAAATATGTTTGTCACAAATCAAATTGTATACCCTTGACCGCACTGTGGTACAGAGTTTTATGTCTTTGTGCACATGTTTGTAACAGGCAAAAGGAAACGAGATAGACACATGGTTCCTTTTGAGAATATGCATAGAATTACTTTCTGAGAAGATTTTTGCATGTCCGTCCGTCCGTCTTTCCATCCGTCCATGTATTTTTGTGAATAAAGTCCAGGTCCCAATTCTAATCCGAATTAGATGAAATTTAGCATAGCTCATTTATTTGGCCAAGTACGAACCCTATTGAAATTGAAGAAAATCGGTTCAGATTTAGATATAGCTACCATATATTTTTTCATCCGATTTTACCTAAATGGTTCACCAAATACACAATATTTGTCCGATCGATTCAGCGTACTGAATTAGATCCAGTTTGATGTCTCTGAAATTTTGTTGTAATCGGTTCAGATTTAGATATTGGCCCATATATAGATTCGTCCGATTTTTTTTTTGGTTCAACAAACTCCCAAATTTTGTCCGATTGCGACAAAATTTGGCATAACGTATGAAATTGAAAGTTGGATAGAGTCTGTTAAGTTTCATTGAAATCGGATGAGATATCGACGCAAAATTCTATCGCTATCGGAGACATATTTAATGTCACAAAAATCTAAACTCAATACAGTACGCTATGCAAAATTTCGTGCAAATGTAAAGAAATATAGGGGCATTAATGCAACATTTACACAAAACCGGACGAAAATTTTTGTGGGAGCTATGTCTAAATCTGAAACGATTTCAACAAAACTCAACACACATCACTCAGGACTCAATTTGCTATTATTATTAGTCACTTTGTTGTACTACAATTGTGTTGTAGTTACGTCCTTATGTTTCAGAAAATATCAAGTTAAAAGGACGTAACTGACATAAAACCTTTAAAAACCAAAAATGTTAACTTTTTTCAAACAATAAATACGGCTTTATAGTACGGTTTAACTTTGAAAAAATTTCCGGCCATGCTCCATTTTTATAGATGTTATAACGTTGTTAGCTTCTCCTGTAAAATTAGTAAAAGTACAGTTACGTCCGTTTGAATTTATGATGACGATATTGTCCTAAAATTTTTTTTTCGATTTTATGTAAATGGTGCACCGAAGAGCCTATGTTTGTTCGATGTACACGAAATTTCAAAAATGCGAGTTTAGAATTATATGTATTAAAGTTCCATTTAGATATATGTGTCTCATATATATTTTCGTCTGATTTTATGTAAATGTTTTACAGAGGAGCCTACGTCTGTTCCATATGTGGACAGCGTACTGTGCTGCAGCATGCCAAATGGTATATGCTACGGTTGCTCAATTAGGTCCAAATTTACATACATACATCGTTTTGCTTGCTTTCATACAAATGGTACACTAAAGAATCGAAGTCTCCCCGATTGACCAAGTCATTTTCATAGATTTCAGATGTAGATCAAACATCTAATATCGCCCGATTCCATTTCAAAGGTCCTCTAAATATGATATGTCTGTTCTATTGTATATATTAGCATCTTTTGTATGTACCCAAAGTGGCGAAGGGTATCATATAGTCGGCCCCGTCCGACTTTTTATTTTTCCTTACATGTTTCATACTGTTAATTTTGAATTAATTTTTTTTAAATGCAATATGAGAGCATTTTTTTTTGTAAAGAAAAGTAGACTTCGTTTGATTTGGGTCCGTTCTTTGTTGGCTACTTGCCCGGAGAGTACTTATTATACCATCATTGGCTTTCATTATTAATTTAGGTTGCTGCCTTCAGTTTACTACCATGTGCCTCAGGAATTACATACTATCTACCATTGGCACTCCTTTTGTTTAATTAAAAATTCATTGATGTTTTGTTTTTGAAATCAAACACTTCCGAAAACAAAACCACTTGGATTAAGCCCTTAGTTCAGGTTATTAGTAACTTAATTAATTGTTCTTGTTGTTGCTGCTGCTACTGTTGTACAACATGCTATCAAATAAGGTGTCATTGTCATTTTCTGTCAATACGCTGCTTTGTTTTATTTTCAGTCGAGCACTTTTTTCATTTAGGGATTTTCTAATGAAAATTGTGTCAAACGAAACCCTAGCAGTGCTAACCTTACCTTACATGTTAGCGAGGTGAGCTGATATTGATTCATCGTCATCAATGAGAGTATTTATGACGACAATGAAGGAAATATCCATCAAAACCTGAGTTTTATTTTTTTGTTTGTTGCGAGGGGAAGATATGGCGCAAGACATTAGACATGGGTCGCCTGGAAAACATAAAACCGATATGTCACAAGCTAAACTGCTGCAATAGTCGCGGTTGTCTATCTATATCTTGCTATAGTGACCGCAAACTATTTTTGCAATTTATGTTTCGATTTTTTGCTTTTTCTTCGATATTTTTGTGGGGCGTAATAGTGGTAGGTGGGGAAAGAAGAGTATGTGGCTTTTTAGTGTGTGTGTGTATGTTGCAAGATTTTCTTTGCAAAACCTCTATACCACAAATGGTGGCATAATGTGGTTTTGTAGAAATAAATAATGACGACGACGATGATGATGATGATGTTGATTACCACAGCATACTAAGTAATGATTTATTAATTCTATCGCGGAAATCTAAAGTTGCCAACTTTTGCCATCAATTGAAGTTCGACAACAGACTCCCCAGTTGCAAATGATTCAATTACATTTGCAATATTATTTGTGTGTCGGATTGCCACATCCATAATCGATATTCAATATTCATATTTAAGAAGAAGAAATATCGTTTGCCAATTGTCGGTTAGTTTTTTTTGTGCTTTTTTTTAGTTTCTTATTGAAGTTGTGGGGGACCTGTGAATAGTTGAACTTTATTTATGAGTAGTTAGATGTGTCTGATGTGCAGGTCAATTGATGGAAATTTAAATCAATAATTATAAAGAAGTAAGTGTAAGGGGCAATTGGTTTTACTTTTAAATTGTTTTTCTTAAAGTGTGGAATTAATGACGAAAATTGGTGCAGGTCACAGTGTAAATTTAAAACATTCCAGAGGAGAGGGCAGACGGGTCCTATCTTCAGACTTGGTCTAGGCTTGGTAAAGATAATAGATTGTCCAATTTGGTCCAAATCTGATAGTTCGTTCGCATGATATTGTAAACACAATTTTGACCAAAAGGGGTGGACCGATATTCCCTATCGTTGAACTAGATTGGTAGAAATATTATGATGTGCAAAGTGTGGATGAAATCTGATACTCCCTTTGAGAGTTATTGTGCGCACCAGCCGGTCAGCCAATCAAATTTGGATTGAGGGTCATTGATGGAGTGTAGAATAGATGTAGCAAAGGGTTTTTTGGTCATTCGAACTATAAGTATCCGAAAAGTACTAAAATGTACTAAATTTGGTACAACTTCGTTGCATGTGAATATATAGATAGAGCTTAAAACTTGAAATTTGGAATGTACGATATGTAGGAAATAACATTACTACTGCATTGTAGAATTTATGTATTTTGGGTATTTTGGGAAATTCGTACTTATGTGTTTTATATTTGGTACAATTTGAATTTTGTGAGAATCAATAGAGCTGGAATCCTGTAATTTTGAGTTATAATCATTATTGGGGAAATTTTTACTAATGTGTACTATATGGAACTAAATTTGGTTTAAGGGAACCCCACCCATTCTCGATTTTAATTTTTCAAGATTTTCAAAGGGCTGGTAAATCAATACCAATGCTTGTTAAGGTATGTAACTTTGCATATATATTTGAAGATTTAAAAGAGAAGAAAAATAATTTACAAAAAATGTTTGTTATTGTTTTGTTGTTGTTTTTTGTAATTAAAGAAAAGTCCTTATTTTTGATGGCGGGCATGATAACTCCTCACTGGAACATCGGAATCCGAAAATTCCAACGGTGTTAGAAAGAGTACATGTCTGGCTCTCGTATGAACTAGGATTATTGACTTCGCTCTAAAATTAACAATATGGCGGACCTTTAAACAAATATTTTTGGAAAATCACCGATTTTTGATCAAAAACCAAGTTAAAAAATAAGGAA
Source organism: Musca vetustissima (assembly GCF_032173495.1). Taxonomy (NCBI): domain Eukaryota; kingdom Metazoa; phylum Arthropoda; class Insecta; order Diptera; family Muscidae; genus Musca; species Musca vetustissima. Next base: position 100,914 of record NW_026888978.1, read on the forward strand.
GTTCTTCACCGATTGGCTTTATCCTAGTTCATACGATTGGTGTATGTAGGAAGTTTTAGAAATGTTAACTTAGGCGAACCGATAGAACATAATTTAGAAATAAGTACTACACGAGTACAAAGTGGGTACTAAATGATACCTAATTATGCATAAATCTAAATTTCTGTTGCGGCCAGAATTGGTGTGTAGTGTTGAGATATGGAGGTAGTTTTGGAAATACGTACTATAAGAGAACATAGGTATTAAATGGTACTAACATTTTAATTATGGTCGGTATGGTATTTAAATAATTCTTACATTCGCTAACGAAGTAGCGGGCATATGCTAGGTCCCTGTAGATATATCTTGTTATGGCAAAAACGTAAATATTATTTACCGGATATAGATCCGGACCTCTCCCAGGTCAGGCTTTTGAGTTACCTTGTGCGTCAAGACGCGATTTTTGACTCCAAATATTTTAAAAATGCGGCTTATATGATTTTCAATAGGGCTACCAAACATATTCGTCCTTTTCCATTTGTATTTGATCCTTGCTCGGTATAAATTGCTGATAATGAAGCACCGTCGGATTCGTCAGATAATAATGTAACGCAACGTAATGTCAAACACGCTTATAACATACCTTGTCGGAGATAGATCCAGATCCTCAAATTTTTGAATCCGAAGTTTCAGATAATAAAGCCAATTTTTGTATCGGTTATCATTAACTAATTAACTTATTTTTATATTACATGCAAGCTAAAGTCATTGCTAATCTCGTGGAATAAATTGTTATTTGTGATATTGTACATCTCTTGTATATACCTAAAGTGGTGAAGGGTATCATATAGTTAGGCCTGTCCGACATTTCAGCTTTGCTTACTTGTTGTTGGGGTTTCATCCGCAGTTGTTGTTGTTATATTTCCCTATACGATTCCATTGTACATATAATAGTCTCCCCATTACCATTTCCATAGTTTTATTTTCTGGTCTTCCTGACACTAACAATTGTTATGGGTAAAGTATCCGACTTACCGTCCGGTTGTCCGTCTTTATTACTTTTGAGCTTTTCACATTTCCACAGTTTACTTTTTTTGCGCAAACGGTTTTATTTTTATACTTTCTGCACAAAATAATGACAACAGACGACAACGACACATGTCTCAGCTACCAGTGGTGTTATCTTCCATTTTCCTTTATTGATACCAACACACAGACACATATCTGGTCTCCCATTTATTTCCACATACAACTGGTATTTTCATTCATTCATTCCGTCAACCAGCCGTTCTCGTTCATTCATTGATTACGAATTTACAGACATCACGTTGTGGCAACACGTTTCAATATATTTTTTTATAGAAATATGCGAATAATAATAGAACCCAAAGAATATGACGGGTGATCGAAATAAAGGAAAAGTATCACCACTGTCACAGGAACATGCGTCTGTCGGCGTTTCCTAAAACTTTTGTCATATATATTTTTTTCAGTTACGTTTTTCTCTTTGTGCTAAAAAGTGACGGGCCTTTTCATAGTCATAAATGAAAGAATTTTCTTTCAAAGAATGGGTATTTGATAAATGCTGAAAAAATATGGAGTGGGGAGATTGTTATCGCTAATAGGGAACATACTGATGCCCTAGATGGTCTTTATATTTGATTTTATTAACAGTAAAAATGGTCAGTAGGACATTGGCAACATTCTATGAGTTGTGATGATATTTCATTTCCTCAATGGGTGTCAAGTTTAAAATGTCATTTCCATAGGGTATGGAAGTTACAAACTGTATGGTTACTGAAGATTTGTCGGGTTTTATGACCAATGAAGATGCTACTACTTTGATTTTGCACCCAATAACTTCCGAACATAAAAAGCGTGGACAACGATTTTCATTGCTGAAGATCAGGGGTGGGGTTTTGAAGGTGACTCAATGGGAGCGAAAATAAGTACTTCCACAGTTGATTTAAGTACATGTCAAAATTTTGGAGAATACTTCCAAAGACAATAACAACGTATTTGATGATTAGAATTCAGAACTTTTATACCCTTCATCACACTGTGGTACAGGGTATTATGTCTTTGGGCATACGTTTGTAACAGGAAAAAGGAAACGAGATAGGCACATGGTTCCTTTTGAGAATACGCATAGAATCACTCTCTGAGTCGATTTATGCATGTCCGTCTGTCCGTCCATGTATTTTTGTTAACAAAGTACAGGTCGCATTTATGATCCGAATTGGATGAAATTTGGCATAGCTCATTTGTTTGGCCCAAGGACGAACCCTATTGAAATTCGGAAAAATCGGTTCAGATTTAGATATAGCTCCCATATATTTTTTGTCCGATTTAAGGTAATGGTGTATAAAAGCCCCTATATATCTTTCGATTTGCACAAAATTTGGCATAGCGTACCGAATTAAATAAAGAATGATGTGTGAAAAGTTTCGTGAAAATCGGTTCAGATTTAGATATAACTCCCATATATAGTTTCGCCCGATTTTAGGTAAATAGTCCACTATAGTCCCTATATATCTTTCGATTTGCACGAAATTTGGCACAGCGTAATGAATAAGGTCTACAATAGTGTGTGTTAAGTTTCGTGAAAATCGGTTCAGATTTAAATATAGCTCCCATATATATTTTCCTCCGATTTAAGATAATTCGTGCATCAAACACCCTATATATCATTCGATTTGCACGAAATTTGGCACAGCGTACTGAATTAAGTCTAAAATTATGTGTGCAGGATTTCGTAAAAATCGGTTCAGATTTAAATATTGCTCCCATATATATTTTCATCCGATTTAATATAATTGGTGCATCAAACACTCTATATTTCTTTCGATTTGCACGAAATTTTGCATAGCGTACTGAATTAAGTCTGAAATGATGTGTGCAAAGTTTCGTGAAAATCGGTTCAGATTTAGATATAGCTCCCATATATATTTTCATCCGATTTAAGGTAAATAATCCACTAAAGTCCCTGGAAATCTTTTGATTTGCACGAATTTTGGCACAGCGTACTAAATTAAGTCTAGAATGATGTGTGCAAAGTTTCGTGAAAATCGGTTCTGATTTAGATATAGCTCCCATATATAGCTTCGCTCGATTTTAGGTAAATAGTCCACAAAAGTTCATGGAAATCCTTTGATTTGCACGAAATTTGGCACAGAGTAATGAATAAAATCGAGAATGATGTCTGCCATGTTTCGTGAAAATCGGTTCAGATTTAGATATAGCTCCCATATATATTTTCATCCGATTTAAGGTAATTGGTGCACCAACGACCCTATATATCTTTCGATTTGCACGAATTTTGGTATAGAGTACTGAATTAAGTCTAGAATGATGTTGCTAAGCTTCGTGAAAAGATCAATGGCTGGGCCGATTGACACAACATATTGATGTAATATAAATTAGTCTCTGGCAAGTTTCCCTGAAATCGGTTCAGATATAGATATATAACAAAAACAATACATATGTAGAATATACCCAAAGTTGTGAAGGGTATCATATAGTCGGCCCAGTCCGACTTTACTACTTTCCTTACTGGTTATTAATAGCCCTCTTTGCCATTACAGCTTCACCACTAATACACGTTGAAACATCCAAGAGAAAACACTTGTAAGGGGTCAGGGGTCACAAGTACTGAATAATCGATTGTGAACGATTAAACTTTAAAGAACCCGTTTTCACCAATGTGGTGTAGGGTGTATCAGTAAAACAAAGAACCACAAGAAAAGACAAAATCCGCAAACTATTGATCAATGAATTGCAAATTATATATGACGATGATATGAAGACCAAAGCCATTCATATGTATGTATACAGTTGTGAGAATGTATGTCTTTCATATTCTAATACTGAAATACAAAAGCAAAATAAAGTAGAACTAGCTTGGTTTTGTCGTTTAACGATATCAAATTTACTCATGCATGTTTCGTAGATATAGCTTCTACGAATTAATGAATTGTTTTAGTCATACTACTAGAGAAATAAACTAACTTACTTGGAAAATAAACTAGCTTATTTCTAAATAAGAAATTTGATATACCAAAAATGAAACTAAAAATAAAACATAACAAAAAGCGTTAAGGCGATTAGTAAGACAATGACACCCTCCAGAGGAAAATTGTATTTACTGCTTGTTTGACAGAATATTGACATGCCACGTTTGTATTTATTTCACAGCTATACGATGTTGTTAATACATTTTAGTTTAAGAAATAATGTGACTTAGAAGTGAACAGAAATTACTTCACAAGATAAATTTCCCATCCCTGAAAAATGTTATATGCAGTGGATTAGGATTGCACTGTTTAAGGGGACCCCCCATTCTCGGTGTCACAATATTTATTTTTTTTATTTTGATTTAATTTGAATCTACATTAATTCAAGAATGTCCCTATGAAATTTCAAATGAAAATCTCAAAAACTCTTGAAGATATAGCCGATTTATTGTGCTAGCATCAAGTGACGATAAGAGGGCTTCTCAAACTTTAAAAGCATTTTTCTCCAAAGAGCGTTTTTGCCCGCCATTCGCACGATAACTCAAAAACTAATAATCAGATCTATTTTAAATTTTGGGACGTTTCTCTGTGAGTGTATAGCTATCGTATGAACTAGGATAAATCCCATCGGTCAAGATAATTTTTTTTCATTATTTAAAGCTAAAAATGGTATGAAATGGTGCACATGAAAATTAAATGGTCACTGCCTAAGAAAACACATTTAATATACAAGGCTAATATATTTAGTTCTGGCTTTGGTTCGCCTGGTGTCATCCGACAGTTCCATTGCAAAGTTTGATATTTTTAGCATAAACTTAAAACCGTTAGGTTTTTGACAAAATAACTATTTCCAGTAATCAATTTGAAAATTACATATGCTCTACTTATACATCAAATCTAATTTCAAAATTTTCTTCTCAAAAAAGTTTTGAATTGGTTATCAGTTCTGGTAAGGAATAGGCAGATATATCTATCTATACTAATAAAAGAGTAAAGTGATTGACTGACTGGCTGACTGAATTTTGATATTTGGGGTGAGGATGACTCTTGGTTCAAAGGTGTCAGATAAGGCTGGATGGAAAATTCTTACTAGAAATTTGTATTGAGAGACATTGATGCAGTGTAGTATAGATGTACCAAAGGGTTTTTGAAAATTCGAACTACAATTATCCGAAAAGTACTAAAATGTACTAAATTTGTTACAATTTCGTAGCATGTAAACGGATAGATCTAAAAACTGGAAATTTGAAATGCGAAATACGGTTGAGATGTAGGGTCGATAGAAGGAGGTAGATTGGAAAGCGTGTACTCATATATACGAAAAGTACTAAACTGTACTAAATTTGGTGCAACTTGAATTGAGAGAAATGGATGAAGCTGGAATCCTGAAATCTAAGTGTAGCGATTTGTAGGTAGCTTTAGAAATTTGTACTTATGTGTACGAAAAGTAATAAATACTACTATATTTTGTATAATTTGGATTTTTGGTGAACCGATAGAGCTGGCATCCTGAAATTTGGTCACTGTTAAGGTGTATGATTGGGATATATAGGAAGTGTCGGAAATTTGTACTAATGTGTTCTAAATAGTACCAAATGTGTATTTGGGTTAACCGATAGACCTAAAACACTGAAATTTAGAAATAAGGTTATATATAGTGCTGTGAAATTTGGTGTTAGGGTCACTGTTAAGGTGTATGATTGGCATATGTAGGAAGTGTCGGAAATTTGTACTAATGCGTCTAAATAGTACCAAATGTGTTTTTGGGCTAACCGATAGAGCTAAAACACTGAAATTTGGAAATAAGTTTACTGTTTGAGTACTAATGGGTACTAAATGGTACTATATTTGGTACAATTTGAATTTTGGGTGAATCGATAGAGCTAGAATACTGAATTGGGATATGTAAGAAGTTTTGGAAATATGTACTAAATAGTACCAAATGTGTATTTGGGTGAACTGTTTGAGTGTAGTATTGGGTTATGGATGTAGTTTTTTTGAAATTCATATTTATGGGTACTAAATGGTACTATATTTCGTACAATTTGGATTTTGGGTGAACCGATAGTGCTGAGATCCTGAAATTTGGAGTTAGGGTCACTGTTAAGGTGTAGAATTGGGAGATGTATATAGTTTTGGAAATATGTACGAAATAGTACCAACTGTGTATTTTTGTGAACCGATAGAGCTAGAACAATGAAATTTGGAAATAAGGTTACTGTTGGAGTGTAGAATTGGGTTATGGATGTTTGTTTTGGAAATGCATATTTATGTTACTAATTTTGGTGCAATTTAAAGTTTGGGTAAACCGAAATTCTGATATTCTGATATTTTGAGTATCACTGAGAATCACTTATGGGGTGTTGGATTGGGCTATGTAAGTAGTTTTGGAAATTCATACTAATGTGTTGTAAGTAGTTTTGGAAATACGTACCATAACATAACAAAGGAACTAAGTGGTACTAACATTTTAATTATGATCAATATTGGCGTGTTCTTACATCCGCTAACGAAGTAGCAAGCATATGCTAGTATGAGAATAATATTCTTGAAAATAACTGTATATGGTGATAATATTGAAATAAATGACGTTTACTACATTCATTACAATTTATACATTATACTTTTTGACGAAAACCGCAATCATATAAAAAAACATGCCAAATTATAGCGAGGAATGTTACGTGCCACCTACTTCGGCACTATGGTGTAACTGTGGCCGCTAGCCCAGGAACCAATTATCAGGGCGGTTCCATCCCAGACACCAATAGCCCTAGGGGACGAACAATTAAATTTTTGTTTTAACACACGAGAATAAATACAACACAAACGCCTGGTACACCTGCTGAAACAAGGGAGATTGATGGTTTTACTCCCACACTTGCCCTCCCTACCTCTCTCATAGAAAATTAAGTAAAACCTTCAAAATGCCGAAAATGAAACGGCCCTTTGTATTGGGACTTTGTAAACATGTATGATATATTCAACATATTTAGGACATATCTATGTCACCCTCCAAGAACGCTGAATTACAAATTCCAGCCCCATAGTATAGGAAATTGTTTCAAAACCCTTAAAATACCAGAATTATTTAGGAACCTAATATGGGACCTATTTTGAAAAAAATTAAAGGCCCTGCTGTTCGAAAATGCTTAATACCTATAAAGGGCGAGATGTTTATATAAATGATATACCTGAGCATTGAGCGACATGAGAATGCAAAATATAAAATTGGATTAATTACCTCCGAAAATTGGTGTCTGAATGATCCAAAATATTTACGGATTCTGTTATATAGGCACTACAACAAAGTGAATGGATTGGGATCTCTATTTTTAACAGATAAGCGTTACAAACCGAATGACAAATTTAATGCAGACTGTACCTTATGGAGGAGGGCATAAAAACACAAACCCAACATAAGTCGATCCAAATACAAAGTATATGGTCTTTATTCCACTTGAGCAAGGTAGAATGGTATATTTTTAGTGATACACACAAACTCTTAAAGGAGGCCTTGATTAGTGGTGAAAACTGATCAAGACCTCCTTTAAAGGTCAAACAGCCCCGATTTGGACCCATTTATAACCGCACTTCAAAAAAAGAACTCAATATAGAATGAGGATATGTTTTACAGAAAAATTCTCATTCGATTTGAGATATATTCGGTCAAATATTGAAATGGAGCTTTCTCTACATATAAACCGAACATAAATGGGGCCTTCGGTGCACCATTTATATATTTACAGACCAAATACGGAATGAGATTTATACCAAAAAATTTCCCGAAGGAATTTTCCGCCCACAGGTCCATCTGTTCCCTTTTGATTCATAATTTGTTTGTTCGTGATGAGGCCTAGTAACTGTTACGAACACGAGATTACAACGTCAGAACTTTTTGCTGTTCTTGGAGTATAAAAATACAAAAAAAAAAAAAAAAAACCTTGAAATTTCTATGAGAAGAAGAGATAGATGTGATTAATATAAATACAGTAAACAAATCACATAAACCCCAATGCCAATAAATATTTACTCTGCCTACGAAAAAAAAATACTTCCTTCGTCTAGCGTCATTTCCTTGATTACGAAAATTACCAACTAATGTCACATCAAGCTTCTGGGCAAACATTACAAATCTTATACTCCCGCAACTGACGAGGACGGGGACAAATGAGTTGTTTTATCAATTATTTAAAGGCGTAAAATGTAAACAGAATTTGTGACAGGAACAAACTCTAAACGCCGCCGCAAATCCAATCGAACAGACCACCAAAAACATCAACAACAACAATGGCCACAAGCGACGACAACAAATACAATTACAAAAAAATGACAGAAAGCCCAACCCCGGACAGAGCACAAAAATCGTGGCAAATGTAAAGCAAAAATCAAGTAGAAGGTAGTAGTGGGTAGTATTTGGTAAAAGCAAAATAACAACAACAGCAGCAATAACAACGAGGACGACGACAATAGCAAAATAAGAACATACGGCCAAGGATCATTGAGACAAACCCACATAAACACTGGCGCACACACAATCTCACACAGGAACCCGAACAAAGTCTTGTTTATGGCACACACTCTGGGCAAAAACACAAGTGGTCACATTGTCACGGCGAAGGCAAACTGTACAACGACAGGATAAATGGAATACCGCTACAACAGAAACAAAAAACCTAATGCTTAGTTCATCATATTAGTGGAGTGGAGAAACCAACACAGAACAGCCAACAGCTAACGGAAAATGTCAAATACGATAAAAAATTGTAGCAAAAGGCAGGCAGCGCCTGATGAAGGTAAAACACGAAGAGCATTTAGCTGAACTTGAATGCATTTGGACGCCACCCTCTAGCTTGAAGGCTGAAATTGTTAAATTTTGCTGCAGTTTGTTGTTGTTGTTGTCGGTGGAAAAGTGTGTTGGGTGGTTGGGGTCTGGCTGTGGCGGTGAGGGTGTTCTGAAAGAACAAAAAACTTCCTGTTGGATTCTCCACACCCAATGTGAATGCATGGAATATGGAAAGTTGTGAACATGCAACACTAGCAGTTGGCGAAGAAGGGTCACTATCAATGGGAACAATCTTAAATTATTATGTACGGAAAATGCAACAGAAGACAGGATGAAATACGTATATAATTTAAAATATTGCATATGCAGACATTTAAAGATAGGTTGGGGATGTTCATTATAAATTGTATACACTTTAATATTTAATAAGATAAAATTACAATCATATTTAAAGGGTAGATCATTTTGTTCCTTATGGGGATACACCATTTAAAATCGAATAAAAATATCCTAACCTTATATAAAAATAGCCCTAAAAATCTATCTAATGTCTTTCAGAATATATCTATACGTTTTTTTAAATACATTTTTAAATAAATAATTAAAAATCCATTAAAAATATATGAACCCCCCACTCACAAAATGTTTCCGACCGTCGTTTTAAAATATGCTTATTCCGAACGTTCTTTAAAAATCAATGCTTATAGCCACAGTTTTGTCCATCCTTTGATATGCTCATGGCTCTGAAAGCTTTTTAATTACTCTGAATAAATTATTATTCTACGCTCATAGCTCGGAATTTATAAGTCTGAAAGACCCTAATAAATCGACCATGGGTCTGAAAGTCTCCCTATTACACGCTTATGGCTCCGAAAGTTCTTTGGCAATATTCATTCGATCGATCACATTACCCATTGGTAATGTGGTCTTTGGTCGGTACGAAAAATTAGTCGGATCCTTCTTTAAATGGAACTGTGGAACTACGGCTAAAACCTTCAAAGGGACCGAAACCATTTTATGGGATTTATGTCAACACTTTTTCTGCAAACATGTTTTTGATGAAGAATATGGGGCTATAACTTTCAAAATACTGAAACTGAAGCGGGACTATTCTGTGGATTCTAAGCCTAAACATGGACTTATTTCAAAAATACTTTGCAAATGTCTTTCCCATTCTGCAGGAAACCGGAATCAAAAATCACAGCCTTTTGAATTGAATAATTCGGCTAAAAAGTTCAATGTGTCGTAAAATAGGGCGAAACTTTTACATGTCAAAACATAGATTTAAATCCAAACAAGTAAAAACCCTTAACCTATGGTTTGCGGAGGTCTTCGGAATTACACACAGTCTTTATTATTCGCTTTATATAAGGTATATATATATATATATATGTTTTTTTATCAAAGAGTTTTCAAATTAAATTTACAAGTATATAAAATATTGAGCCTTTGTCGCGAAGTACCAGAAGGAAAGGGTCGACGGGTCCCACCTTCTGAGGTTGATCTAGGTTCGGTAAATATAATAGGTTGTGCAAAGTTTGGTTCAAATCGATCATTTCATTTGCCTTCAATTGAATTTATAAATAGTGAAAATTTTGCCCATTTGTAAGGGAGGTACCAGAAGAAGTGGAACAATGGGTCCAATCTTCGAAATAGATTTCATATTGTAAAGATCATACATTGTACAAAGTTTGTTTCAAACTGGATATTAAAACATATTTTTTTTGCACAATTTTGAACCTTATGTCTGGGAGGTACCAGAAGGAGTAGGCGGATATTCCCCACCCTCCAATTTGAATTAAGTTTGGAAGATATATTACAACGTGCAAAGTTTGGATGAAATCAGTTATTCTCTTTGAGATTTACAGTACGCACCACCTTGCCAGAGAGACAGACGGACATTTGCAAATGTACTTCAAATTGTATGAAACACTAACCAATATTTCGATGATGCACATTTGAGCCGTATCAAAGAGTTTATACACTCATTAGCCATAAAGTTGAGGATACAAAATATTGTCTAACCTCTAAGAACCCGAAATGCCACATTACAACCACTTCGTTGCGGATATGCGGCTAAACCTTCAAGTACCGAAAAAGTGAATGTCAAAAAAAAAAAAAAAAAAAAAAATGCAATGTCAAAACACGGAAATGGTTTTGCAAAAATGTTTTTAAAACTTCAAATCCTGGAGGCTATGCCAAAACATGGGCCTATATAAAAGATATTCGGCAATATGTGTCTCACTTTCTAAGTAGCCATAGCACCTAATTACAGCTACTTCGGTTGGCAAAATCAGCTAAACTTCTTGTTTAAATTATTAATGAGGAATGCTGAATTACAGTCAGTTCATTGGGGCTACAATATGACTGACCACTTAAAATAGGGCGGGACCTTTATATGGGGACTATGTATAACCAAAAACATATATATATTTATTATTCCCTTCCACAAACCAATAATCCCAAATTACATCCCTTTCGGTTAAAAATTCGACAAAAACCTTAAAAATTTCGAAAAGGGGGCGGTCCGATGAACCGATAATAATTCATTGCAATACCACATTTCCTAGGAGTGATAGCAATGTGTGGATCCGGATTTGTCTACCGCACATATATAAGTTATTAATGAATTTGCATAATGAGGTCTTTTAATGGTAATCAAATCCTGCAATAGCCACAAAAAATAATATAAGGCGACTTCTTCATGAATGATAGGATCACACTTATGGTGAATTTTCCCTTTTGGGTTCTTTATATACTAATCTAGGGATTTAATTTCAAAAATTAATTTCTCACCACCAGACCATAAGCCCCAGGTTGTATTATTTGTTATGTACAATCTTATTAAGTCTATGAATATTTCTAGGAAAGCTCAGAATTTTTACAAAACATAGATTTGGTTCAACTTGTGACAGAACTGTACTTCCGCTATAAGGCATACAAAAATGCCACCTCGCAATAGTAATCACGTTTGAAACCAAAATTAAACTGTAATACCTTACCCTCTATTGAAAACAGTGTGTGTTCAAACTATAATATCTATTAATTTCTTTTTCGAAACCTTTGAACTCTGCGGTTTAATAAAAAAACCTATTCTATTTGATATTTGAAAAGTTGCAACAAAACAATGTGGTTCGGTGTTAGGCAATAGATCGATGGCAACCGAAGCAAAACTAAAGGTATTAATTACCCAAACCACTTGCAACAATTGTTTGGTTATTATATCTTTGGTAGCAGTAGTATTGCCAACAAGTAAAGGGGTTAAAACATGTACACAAATACACCCACACACACATATGTTGTTCGAAGAAAAGAAAAACAACAACAGAAAACACACATTAAAAACAACTTCGACAAAAAGTTTTTTTCTAACCCAACTAAGATAACCAAGTTTATGTCGAAGAACAACTACAAAGTTCAGACTTAGTTGCAAAAGTTTGTGTTGCGTTTCGATCTCACGCTCAGTAAAAAACTAGAAACTTATGTTTTACAAGCTGCCATAAAGGACCTCTTAACTCAATTGCAACAAGGGTGTCTTTAAGCAATCATTTGACATAGAAGTTAGAAATTATGGTTATATTGGCGTTAGACAAACAGACGTCACCTTTCTTTTGTATAAATCAAACAACTGAACAGAACCGGCAAACACTCGCTTGACACCGAACACCAGATGACAATAACATAATTACGATTAATTAACTAATAAATAATAAAGGAACATATTTATGATGATGAGCAAGGGGACAGGGAATGTAAATAGCTATCCTGTCTAAAACAAATGCTCATTTAATAATAGCTGGCCCCAATGGGAAACGGACAGGGTGTTATGATATCGAATGAAATGGTCAGTTGTTAAACTATTCCACACCCACATTTAATGGTGGGTGCACACACACCAACATATCTACTCCCAAACATGCATATAATTTAAATATTTTATGATCTTTTGCAACGTAGAGTGCAATGTCCTTTTGGCGTTTACTGCCAATGCTGCAACCTGGTGGTATGTCAATGGAACTGTTGTTATTGTAATTCTGTCTTCCTTCTTGCCATGACTTGTTGGCTGCCTGGCTGGCGGGTTGACTGGTGTTAAAAACTATGGCCAAATGAATGACGTCGTTGTTGGTTGCATTCCATTTTGCCACACGCAACAAATGCATAAAACTTTAATGAACTTTGGCATAAATTGTATTTGACTACCAACCCCCACCAACACCCCTCACCACACTTTGCCTTGGCTGCACTAAGTCTAGCATAGGTAAGTACTGTTTTAATTCATCTTCAAGTTCAGGGATGAGTTTGGTGTTTGCATAATATATTTATCTATATTTCCTGCCTAGGACCTATTTGGAAAATCAACCACAACAACATCAATGAACATAGTAGGTGTGTCTGTGTGGTTTTCTTTTAATAAATTATTTATATTATGATTGATGTTTTTACACTTTTAAATCGTATTATGCATTTCCTACTAATTACCATCCCTTAGGCCTAGAACTCTTGGAAACTTCATTGACAACTTTTATAACTAATTCACCAGCATATGGTCAGTAATATGTTGGGGTTATATTAAAAAGTCCTTTCTGGGGGAGAAGTTTTAAACAGAATATGTCAATGCAAAAAGTTATGTCCCCACAAATGCACAAAAAAGTACAGTTTGAAAGTTTGTTGCTGTTGGCAACCACCTGTGGTCATTACACCTTTTTATGGCAGGAAATGTAATCTTTTTATGTTGATTTGTTCAAATTACATTGAAAAAAAATAATTTTTTAAAGGACCATCAGAGCTAAACGCAATGGGTTTTAAAAAATAATTTTTCAAAGGACCATCAGAGCTATAAACGTGGATTAAAAAAAACAATTTTTCAAAGGACTATCAGAGCTATAAGCGTGGACTTAAAAAATAATAATTTTTAAAAGGACCATCAGAGCTATAAACGTGGATTTAAAAAAAACAAACATATTTATAATTTTCAACATTTTTGCCTCATGCGACCATGTATTGTGTTGGATCGTGGTTCTAAAAGGCGTTTATAAGGTCGGCACAAGAGACAGATCATAGATCTGTGTGTCTGAGCCCAAATCAGCAATCAACAGTGTTGATCTTCGAGGACAAGCCAAATCCAACGAAAGTTGTTCACTGATATTCGAAGCCTTTTACCGCTTGTTTATCCGGTGAATTCTGAGTGGTAAACCACAGTTTACTTATTTGAAGCTTGCCGAGAATCAGAATAGAATATTAGTATTATTAATATTTCCGCATAAAATGTGTGGTGAACAATTTTCGGCGCCAGAAAGAGCATTGAAATTTTAAAAATATTCCGAAAACTATGAAATATAATTCTAACATAATAAGTGACAGGACGTAAAAATTTTAGCTCTATAATATCTCAGTACTTATTCAACATTATTATGCTTAATTATTGTCGCCTGATACTCATTTATAAAATGTAGTACCAAAAACATTTTACAGTTTTGTAAAATATGTCAATAAAGCCCCTACCCGGGGTAGCTTCGGCATTTGATGGGGCACATTCGGCACCATGGTCATAGCCTGGTAATTATCAACGCTATCAGTCTGGTTGAAATTCTGATCCTCTAAATGTTCCACTTTGTTTTAATATGGGATTCAAAGTTTGACCTTATATTTTCTAGCGGTCACACACACACAATCAGAAATAGCGTTTTTCTATGGTTTGGTTTTATATATGTAATTTCGAACTGTATTAACGAATATTTTTAAAAACTCAAAAACATTTTAAGGAAATAATATAGCACTATCTGTGGCCGAATGTGCCCCACTTCAAATTGCCGAAGCTACTCCGAATATCCTTTTTATATTTTTTTTCTCATTTATTTCCATTAATCTTATAAAAACAATATATTTTTAATTATTTTTATAACAATTTATATTGTATTAACTATTTTTTAATAATGCTGCCTTAAAAATATAAAATTTTTATACACGAAATACATAAAAAGAGATTTCCAACTTTGTGACAGTTATTTATTTTGATATTCGATATCTGTGTATCGAAGCTAGTTACGTACGGTGAGAGCTTCATATCGAAAACGTGATTGCCGTATGTGCCGCGATGCTGAAGGTGCCACTTTATTCCCTACATGTTGTAATTTTGAAAATTTCAATTATAATACATCTTTAAATGGTTAATATTGAAACTTTATTTTGTCACAATTTCAGAAATTAAATAGCATGTCATTGCCCTCGATACCGACTCAGATTGATATATACACGGTAGAGTAGGGTAACACATTTTTAGCTTATTGAAATAGACGCTCAAAACTGCAAGAACTTTTTAATATTCATCGACCTATTCAGATTTATGCTACGAACATATCAAATGACGCAACTACCCCATAATTTTTGCTTATCAAAATTGTATCTCTTATTTGATTTCATATTCACACCCTTTACCCTTAACCAAAAAATATGTTTTGATTCTATAACTCAAACACACAAAACATTTAAATTAAGCTGATAACATTCCCTAATTCATTTTCTATGTTTTGAGCTGGGAGTGAGCAGTCAGTCGGTCAGTCAACCAAACAAACAATTTGTTGTTATTGTTATATGGTAAACCTGTTGCTAAATTAATAACTGCTTTATACGCACACACACAAAATGTTGGGTAAATATTTGGTCTATTCCAAATGGCCATCATGTTTGTTGTAGTCATTTTGTGGAGGGAAAGAAGAAATGTGTTAAATGTGATTAACATAAATTTGCACATAATTTATTAGACAACTCTAGTTATTTGCCAACAAATAGAAGAAGACAATGACATAAGAACGAGAGAACTAAAACAAATATTTAGTTTGTTCGCTAATATGTTAAGCAGTAGCAGTCTCGTATAGAGTGACCGCTTGTTTCTATGGAGCTACTTGTTGTTCGTTTAGTGTCACCGCAAAGTTTTTTTTTTCGGTCACCTGTTATTGTGTTTTTTTTTTCTTCCATTCATCATTTCAAGTATACCGCCAAGTGAGCTCATTGATTTGTACTGATGTGTTAATTGATATGTTAAATATGTAGTGCAAGGAGTGTTGAAGACAAATCAGTTACTCACAGATTGTTTTTACACCTGGAATGATGATGGAACAAACGGTGACATAATAATGATCAGGTGTAAAAAGTTGTGATTTAAGCATCAATGGATTTTATTGAAAAAGTGCAAAATTTTTAAAAATGTTCCCATAGGACTTTGCTATTTGTCAATATACAAAATATCCGAAAAACCTGCCAGTTTTTCGAATTGACCCAAACACAAATTACATTTATTGTCATATCTATGTATAAACGTTATATTATTCTTAGAACTACAAAATCACATATGCATGCTTTTTGACATTTCAATTGCATACATAAGCCTATGTGCTATTTTCATTTCGTTTATTTTTTCTCTTTCTCACATTTTCCTATGTACGAGTACATACATATGTTTTTTTTACATATTTTTACTTGGCACACAATTTTGCCTTCAGTGCTAATTTAATTATCTATAGAATTTTATATGAAAGGCAGCCTAGCCAACCAACCAGCCAATAGTTGCAGTACAACAGTAAAGAGAACAAACGATAATTGTGATTTTTCGTTTTATTTTTTTTTTATTTTCAATTCCATTTGTAAATTTATGGATGCTAAACACCACCCAACCCAAAAACACTTTGTTAGTGACCCAATTGTCGGCCACTACTAATTGTCAATGAAAATTACATGTACTCGTACTAGTTTTTTTTCTTTATATGGTTTTTGATTTTGTTTTTGTATTTTCACTCTCTTGGTGGACACACACCACCACCAACACACGCTAAATACATTTCAATGAAAAGTGCAATTCAAACGTCGAAAAAAGCAAATAATGAAAAATTAATCTAGTGAGATATGTGAGAGAGGAGAATGAAATTGAAAATGGAAAGTCAAACTGGGGGTTTTAAATAAAATGAAAGGAATGTTGGAAATAATTTTGTAAAACATAACTTACCGATATAAATGTGTGGAAATCGATAATGTGTTCACCTGTAAAATATAAAAAAAATATTAAAATAAATTCAATATTGTAGGTATTATTAAATTAGATAAATACAAATTTCAAAATAATAATATCAATTAAAGTAATATAGTCGGAAGGTGGCTTATTTGTGTCTTCCATTGTGGTAGTGAGGGTGCTAAAAAATATTAGAAAATAAAGAAGCCTATAAATATCCGACCACAAACTTTAATATTAGGTTGGGAAAAAATAAATTTATTAGGCCGGTCGTCGAAAATGTCGATAAAATCGGTGAAATGATCGAAGTTGACCGACAAGATAGCCTCGCCCAGAAGCTAAAAATCGACCATAAAATCAGTTTTAAACCATTTACACAAAGCTGGATTCAAAAAGAAGCTCGATTTTTGAGTGCCACGCCAATTAACAGAAAAAATAGGATGGATCGTGTTTCCATCTGCGAAGCCTTGGCCAAACGGAATGAGATAGACCCAATTATTAAATGGATGGTGACTGGAGATGATTAATGAATCACATACGAAACCCTGTGCGAAAACGATTATGATTAAAGAGCAGTGAAGCACCTGAAACGGTGGCCAAACCAGGACTAACGACCAGGAAGGTTCTGCTATGTATTTGGTGGGACTGGAAGGGTATTATTTATTATGAGTTGCTTCCATATGGCCAAACGCTAAATTCTGATCTCTACTGTCAATCGACTACAAGAGTAGTTTGCATTTAGAGAGCAGGACTTCTATGAGAGAGACATTATGAAGAAACCTTTAAAATGGCAACAAATCATACAGCAAAACGGTGCATATTTGATATCGGACATTCCGAAGCATGTTAAATAAAGCCCTATAGTTCATATAAAAATAATGGATTTCTTTTTCTTCAACATGAAATATTGTTAAAGCTTATAATTGGGATTTTTGAATACCATTGTTATAACCGATGTGTGGTTAAAAACGTTGTCGTTATAAAAAACTATAAATTGTATGTTAAGGTCAATAGCATGCTCTACATACTGGTAACATCACCGGGTTCTGTCTTCTCGCATACGAAAATATTTGCTCCATTAGTCGATCTTAAAAAAATTCAGGGCGCATCGGTCTTGTGCTCAGTTTATCCAATTGGAAAGATGGTGTCTTCCACTTGATATATATTCACCGTCGACGTAGATCGGCCCATAGAATTTTTCTCCCAAACAATCCAAGAGCTGCCTCATCTGCTTGCGCAAGTAATCATGATTCAGATCCATGCACCAGCACGGTTCATCAGGGTCTTGTGTAGTATTTCAAAACTGATGTCATTAGTTTTATTTATTGCGAAGCGATGCGTATAAAATCTTTGACTACCTCAAAACTGTAGTTTAAAAGCTCCACAGTTGGTCTGAGTCTACTGGATGTCTTTCGCGTTGATACCATCAGCATCGTCTTCTCGCCATTTCTGCCAATCCCAATTGGCAGACAACTTATCAATTTATTTATAGGTGACTTTATAGCTTGTAATGTTCGACCCATTCGATCCATGTCGATGTCATCGGTATAGACGGGTAATATGTGCATCTCGTACGACCTTCTATAGCAGGATGTTAAAAATGTTACACGATAAACTGTCGTCTTGTCCCTTTTTTATATGGAACACAGTATGCTGAGGTTCCAATTCATTCCTCTAGCCAAATTGTATAGAATAGTTGGACTGTAATACCCATCGGCACCTGCTGTTTTATTATTTTTCAGCCGATTAATTATTATGCTGACCTCATCTTGGCTAGGTGGTATACACTATATACCGCCATCTCTTATTGGTTCTGTGGTATCTTCTTTAACGTTACTATTGGATACCATAAGCTTTGCAAAATGTTCCTTCCAGATCCTCAGCATCTATACCTGTCACCAGAATTCCTTCTTCAACTCTACAGGAGGATGTTCTTGCACCAAAGCCTTCGGTTTTGTGTTTTCTCTTTGCCAACATTTCCGGATTTCGTTCTGACTGTTGTACACCTCGATTTGCTCACGCTCACGTTTTTCTTGTTATTTCTTCTTTTTTCTGAAAATACGCTGCTCTCCTCTCCTTTTCTCCCGATAATTCTACATCGCATTGCGTGTTGCTACTGTCTGCAGTGTTGCCCTATACGTTACGTTTTTCACATCAGTCGCATTACGACACTCCTGACCATGGGTTTCTTGGTGGTGGTTTTTGGTACCCAAATGTTGCTTTTGCTGCAGTTTGTAAGGAGTGGACAATTCCTTGCCTTTGTGCTTCTATACTATTATCGGGACAAGAAGTGCTTTCTTCATTTGAGGCATATGAAGAAAATGATCTTTGTAGGATCAGGTTTTTACATAACTCCAAATATAAAGATTCTGAGCCATGATGGTTATTGTGATGATTTTAGCAAATATTCACCGGAAACCCCATAAAGTCAATACCCGTGATAAGAATTAAATTCTATGTCGATTTCGATTATATTTGGTACCCACAACGTTCTGTATTTTGAGGATTTCAGATACGCTTTTTAGACGAATTGGCTATTTTTCTCTAATTTGATATTTTAAGTACTCATTGATATTTTAAGTCATCTTCCAAAAATTATGAGTATCTGTCGAGCATTTTCCAACCGAAGTGACTATATTTTAGCATTATGGTGTAATTTTCAGTACGATCAGTAAGTTGACATTCAGAGAAATGGTAAAATATATTATTCACCGAACATTTTCAATAAAAATCTATGTCTACCGAACATACACTTTAAGAGTTATTTTGTAATGAAGTATTTTCTTATTTTTTCAGGTATGTTTTATACGTATTAGAAAAATACAATACTTGTAAGTATAAATACAAAACATAGTAAAACATTTTTCTTCAATTGTTATTCAAATAATTTAAGTTAACCCCAACGTCAATCAAAAAGATTTTCAAATTTAAATATAAACCAGTGAGCGGAGCAGTATAGTCGGACGGGGCCGACCATACGATACCCTACACAACTACCACGAACTCTAACTTTCTGAGGATGTTTATTCCGAGTCGGAGTAATATTTCGTGATATTTGCCCCCTCTTGTCCGATTAGAGGTTAACAACACCTCTTCCTTACTTTTTTCGAATATTCAGTACAGTCCTTCTAATTACTTGTCCAGATTACCTTCACGGTGGGTTGTGTTGTGATTTTCGGATTATACTCTACTCGAAAACACACAAAAAATTATGTTTTCGGTCCATTTCATCCCAACATTTTAATCTGATCATCACCGAAAATTGTAGGCGTTGTTCTTGACCCTAACTGGAACTTCATGAAAAATTTCAAAGCCATCAGCGCGATATTTCTCCCTCTAATGTGGTAATGGGTTACTAAATAATATCTGAATACGTAAGCACCTGTAAATATTTGACTGTAACTCCCACATCTGAGTAGATACATCACTATATTTGGTATCAATTTAAACGCCAACCACTCCTCTTGGATATGCTATCAACTCCTGGGGTCTACATCCTCCAGGAGTAAATATATATTCCATAGAATACACATTTTGTAATTTTTCACACAAAAGTCAGGGTCCATTTGACCCGCTAAATATTGACCGATCTTTATCAAAACATGCATGCTTATTCTCTGGCCCGATCCCCTTCTCCATGCAAAAATTCGCGGTGTTTGGGCCATAATTGCGGCCTCTGGAGCGACCAGAAAAACCGACAAAAATTTAGTATTTGGTCCATTTCATCCCCTAAATATTAACTGATCTTTTCCAAAAACAATAGGGGTCTTCATTGGCCAGAACCCACCCTACATGCAAAATTTCGTGAAGATTGGTCCATAACTGTGGCCTGTATCGTGTTTACAAATTATAATGGACAGACGGACGGACGGACGGACGGACGGACACACATGTCTAGCTAGTCGAAATATGACGATCGGTATACTTAAAGGTGGGTCTAGGACCAATATTTCGCGGCGTTACAAACATTTGGGGCTGCACAAAGCTATAATACCCTGACAACATAGTTGTGTAGGGTATAAATACATTACATTATACAGTACACACTAGTGTGTAGAAAATTTAAAATAAATCATCTATGAAATAAATACATTTTCTGCCTTCAGTTTAGTACATTATGCTGGCACAGGTGGTTGCAAAAAATTCCACCCCATTATTTAGGTTAATAAGTTCCAAAATATTACAAAATTATTCTTGAACAAATTTCATTTTCACAACACTACAAATAGGGGGATTGAACTTGATTGTATTTTTATGTTAATTACAAGCAAACAGGTGGCAGTCGAATAATGTGGTAATATAGGTATATAATTAACGGTAATATAAATGTGTCCAAGTTCGGTTTTAATTTAAATATTCAAATAGGGTGCGTTATAAAAACCAAACTTCACATTCACAGAGGGGTTGTTGTAAATCACGAAATTAGTTTATTGTCGTTTATTAACGGCGTCAGTGATTAATGTTTACAATGACCGCTACCAATGCGACAACATAACTACAATAAAAATATATAAAGAACGTAGAAGTCGACAATAATACAAACACAAAAAATTTTAATTTTGTATACAACACCAGAAGAGAGCAACAAATGTTTTATCGACACGAAATGTTGTAATTTACATTAGAGTGGTCGGACTAAAATATAAATATGTGAGAATTCGACAAACAAGATGTCAAAATGGGTTGGATTTTTAATGAATATTTAATAGGCCAATAGACGTTGATATGTTAAAGAATATTTATTATACCAAATATTTTATTTTATTTATGAGACCACCATTAGGAAGACAGGCATGGATTATTTTTAAATATCTATTAGACCAAAATTAGATCTATATATGTGTATTCTTTAAAGAATATTTATGAGACCACCATAGGAAAATGGGCGTGGAATTTTTCAACGAATATTTATGAGACCCCCATTAGGGATTTTTAAAGAATATTTATTAGACGAACCATCAGACCAATAGGCGTGGATTTTTAAGGAATATTTCTTAGATCAACATGGATCAGGCATGGATTAAATTTCGAGACTATTTAATATTTAAATTTGGAGACTATGAGACCAATCGGCGTGGATTTTTAAAGAATATTTAATATTTAAAATTGGAGACTATGAGGCCAATAGGCGTGGATTTTTAAAAAATAAATAATATTTAAATTTGGAGACTATGAGACCAATAGGCGTGGATTTTTAAACAATATTTAATATTTAAATTTGGAGACTATGAGACCAATAGGCGTTGATTTTTAAAGAATATGTAATATTTATATTTGGAGACTATGAGACCAATATGCGTGGAT